>NW_009728029.1:2854-5938 GCF_000703405.1 Apaloderma vittatum | reverse complement strand
GCTGCCAGGCTCCCTGGGCTCACCGTCCCGTGGCCCAGAGCGGTTTTTGGGGCCCAGCCTGCCTCTGGCCGGGGCGGAACGCTTTTCCCTCCATGGCATCTCTCCTGCCGTGCTGCGAGGATGTGGGGGACGGACGCTGGACTGCTGGTAACCTGGCGTTGGTTGGAGACATTGACCTTGACACATTCCCAGCGTACCCTTGAGATGGGAAGTTGTGTGCACTGAGTTTGGACACGTTTGCAGAACTTTCTCCCTCAAGATCTGGCGGGATGAGCCCAGCCGGAAGCTGCTGAGTGTTAACCAGTTAGAACTTGAAAAACAAATATTTAACCTATAAGCAAAGGCCATGCTACCTTCTGCTACTACCTTAGGCTATGTATAAAGGCACTCCCTTTGTGTAATAAAGCAGCCATTTTTGAGCCACTTTGATCACCATTTAGATGTGTCTGTCTGTCTCTAGGACGACAGGAAGGAGTCATTCCCGCTGGAAAACACCTTTGGTGGTGTCAGAGCTGTGCTCTGTTGTGGCTCTGCTGCCTCCCGGGGATGGGAGCTTTGGGGGCTCAGGGAGTGTCAGGGAGTGGGGGCTGCCAGGCCCCAGGGGTTTCCCCAGGCAGTTCTTGTGGAGGCAGAGCCCCTCCTGACAGCAGCCGCCCAACCCCTCGGGGTCACAGCCCCGGCCCTGCAGGGGGGTGGCAGCACCGGCACTCCCAGCACCGTGCCCCCACCGCGGGGTGCCAGTGGGGTGTTGCATTAAGGAGCAAAACAATTTGGCAGAAGATACCCCTCGCCTTGCGGTCTGGCTTGTCCTCAGGTATCGGGGGGCTGGAGGTGGCTGAAGTCAAGTCCAATTTGACGTTAATGGCCCGGACTAATAACACAATGCACTTCCAGTCCCGCAGCGTTCCCTGAGCTCTCACGGCCGGTGGTTCCCAGCGAGAACTCTCATGGTCAGACAGTTCAGTGAGAACTCCCACGGACTGGAGAACAGTCTAGTTCACTACAGCAACAGTTACGCAGAGTCTTTAGGCTGCCGGTGCTGGGGCTGTCTGCAAAGCACGTGCGAGGATGTGAGTAATCCAGCTTGGCTACAAATGTGTTAAGTTCTAAAATCACCTTATAGAGATTTCTAAGTTTCCCGGGGAAGCACTCGGTGTAACCGAGGGTTCGATTCTTACCCAGAGGTGTCCCTGTTGGGGGCGAAGAGAGGCTCAGCCTGTCACCTGATCCTGGAAGTCAGAGGTGGCCCATGTCGATGTTTTCCCTGACCCTGATGGCACCTTCCCCAACATCCCTCCTCTCTTAAGCCATTTTTGTCCTGTGTTTTTACCTTTCGGGTGGAGCTGGAGTGACTCTGGTCATGTGTACTTTTGTTAGGATCGGTGTAAATTTCCCTTGTTTCACTTTTAAAGGTATAGACTAGAAGAAATTGAGCGCGCAAGCTCAGCGGGCTGCAGTCGCACCTCGAAGGCAGGTGGCTTTTGGGCTGGAGGTGTGTTTTGGCATTATAATGAGCACCGTTAACCCAAGGACAGTATTTTGTCATAAAACGACGGGTGGTCAGCCCAGGGTAGCTAAAATGCAGCTTCTCAGTTCCACTGGAACTCCAGGGTCCATCCGTGTACCCAGAGCTGACTGCGGTGTCTTCACTCCGCCCTGGAAGCTTTCTCCATGTTCCTTCCCGAGCGAACAGCGCCGCGCCTGCGACCGGGACTGAATTTCTGAGGTGCCTGCAGCAGCTGTTCCACAGCGGGAAGCAGGATGGGGCTGAAGATGGCACCTGCCCGCGGGGCGGGGCCTCCGCTCACCTGGCCGGGCACCAGCTCAAACCCCCCCTGGGCAGGGGCAAGGAGGGGGTGAGCCCAACAGGCACCTGCCTGTCCCCTCCTGCCCGAAAGGAAAGGAAAGGAAAGGAAAGGAAAGGAAAGGAAAGGAAAGGAAAGGAAAGGAAAGGAAAGGAAAGGAAAGGAAAGGAAAGGAAAGGAAAGGAAAGGAAAGGAAAGGAAAGGAAAGGAAAGGAAAGGAAAGGAAAGGAAAGGAAAGGAAAGGAAAGGAAAGGAAAGGAAAGGAAAGGAAAAAGAAGGGAGGAAGGAAAAGACAAAGGAAAGGAAAGTTAGAAGGGAAGAAGGAAAGAAGGAAGAAGGAATAAAGGGGAAGTTAGAAAGAAAGGAAAAAAGCAAAGTTGGAAATGAAAGGGAAAGGAAAATTAGAAGGGAAGAAGGAAAGGAGAGGAAGAAGGAAAGAAAAAGGAAGGCAAGGCAAGAGAGAAGGAGGAAGGGAGGGAGAAAAGGGGGCAGGGAACTAACAGCTGACATTCCATTCTTATTTCCAAAGATAGCTTTTGCCAGGGAAGTAGAAGAAACCATTTTCCCCCAAATGAATCTCTGTAACTGGGGTCGCGCAGGATGTAGATGGTGGAATTTACCAAAACCAGTGCAGAAGAATACAAGGAGGGAGTGGAAGATAGTTCCAGTGGGGAAGAAAAGCTTTGCGTTGCTCACTGCAATGAAATGACCCACAGATGCAAACAAAAAGTTTTGTTTTGTTCTAAAATGACAGGTGTCAGCACCATTTCCACCCCTGCGAGACAGCAAGGATGCAGCGATTAGGGCCGGGATCTGTGAGAACATGGAGGAGGCACAGAGGAGCTGGGGGCGGCTGCGAGAACGCCGTGTTATTGGAAGGTGTTTGGCACAGTGAAACACGCTCACCTGGCTTCTGATTATTTTGTTCTACCTAAATTAAAGAGTGGCTTCAGTCACTCACCCACTAGCTACAGCCCCCGCCTTCCCGAGCTGTCCATCCATGTAACGACACTCACGACGAAGCCCTTTGCGATGTTTGTGCTTAAATCGCTGCTGCCAGCGAGGACCCTCGGAGCCCCGCGCTGCTCCTCACCTCCTCCTTCCTGTCCAGGGCCAGGCTGGAGGGGACTTGGAGCGACCTGGGGTTGGAACTGGAGCAGCTCTGTTATGGCGACAGGCTGAGGGAGCGGGGCTGTTCAGTCTGCAGAAAAGGAGGCTCCCAGGAGACCTCCTTGTGGCTTACAGGAGCCCCCGGGGGCCGCCAGGAAGCTGGGTGAGG
>NW_009728029.1:0-2702 GCF_000703405.1 Apaloderma vittatum | reverse complement strand
GGCTGGACGGGGCTCTGGGCAGCCTGATCTGGTGGGGGATGTCCGTGCCCGTGGCGGGGGCTGGAGCCGGGGTAGCTTTAAGGTCCCTTCCAACCCGGACAGTTCCGTGGTTCTGTGAAAGCGTTGTGGTTTTATCCTCGCATCAGCCGTACGTGCGTGTCCGTGTTGGCGCTGTGCAGCCGGCACTGAGCACGCACCCGTTCCCGCTGCGTTCCAGGCGCTGACGCTGAGAGCAGGGCACAAGGACTGCCTGGTTGCCTGCTCAGAATGTCACCGGAGACTCGGAGACCTAGATAATGCCCTGAAAGATGCTGAAGCTTCTCTTGAAAATGACAAAACGTTCGCCAAGGTAAAGACCACAAAGTGGGAAAAGCCTGGGGCAGGCAAGGACCTGCGAAACTCTGAGAAGTCTGGGGGACAGAATTGGGTAGAAACAGCTGACAAAAGCTCCAGAGACACCCCTGGCAGCTTTATTGCTCCCAAAGAAGCAAAGGCGCTCAGGCAGCACCTGAGAAAAACTTCCAGGATCAGCTTTTACTTGTAGGCAGATTGCAGTAGCACAGGGCTCTCACTTCTGCCTAGCGGGGAATGAATTGAGATCCGATCTCTCAGTCTTTTCCTTTTTAAACTTTTTCCTCTTTTTGTTATTCCAAATTTCATTTTAGGGACTTTACCAAAAAGCTGAGACATTATATACCATGGGTGATTTTGAATTTGCATTAGTGTTTTATCATCGAGGCAACAGAGTACGTCCAGACCAACAGAAGTTCAGGCTGGGTATCCAGAAATCCGAGGAGGCGATCCTCAACGGCATTGCAAGTAAGATGTGTCGTTTTATGCCCCTACAAGCACAGTCAGGAGCTGCTCAGTGGCCAGCTGATGGTAAATTAGCTTAGCAAGTGACCCAAGGACCCTGCAACAACAGAGGCTCTTTGCTTCTGGATTCACACACTCAGATGAAACCAGGAAGCACCAAAAAGAGCAGAGCCTCGTTCTTTCCTTTTTGCTTTTTTGGGGGCTCAAGGCCTATTCAGTGTCCGATACCTTGGGATGCCGTCCAGAGGGACCCTGACAGGCTGGAGAGGTGGGCCCAGGCCAACCCCATGAAGTTCAGCAAGGGCAAGCGTAAGGTCCTGCCCCTGAGTCGAGGCAATCCCAAGCCCAGATACAGGCTGGGTGGAGAGCAGATGGGGAGCAGCCCTGAGGAGAAGGACTTGGGTGTGTTAGTTGACAAGAGGCTCAACACGAGCTGGCAGGGTGCACCTGCAGCCCAAAAAGGGACCCGTGTCCGGGGCTGTGTCAAAAGGAGTGTGACCAGCAGGGTGAGGGAGGGGATTCTCCCCCTCTGCTCTGCACTGGTGAGGCCCCAGCTGGAGCACTGCAGCCAGTTCTGGAGCCACAGTGCAAGAAGGACGTGGATCTGCTGGGGCGGGTCCAGAGGAGGCCGCGAAGATTATTAGAGGCTCTAGAACCTCTGCTCTGAAGAAAGGTTGAGGGAGCGGGGGTTATTCAGCCTAGAGAATACTCTGGGGTGACCTAATAGCAACCTTCCAGTCCATGGAAGGGGCTACAGGAAAGCTGGAGAAGGGCTTTTTGTGGGGGCCTGTAGTGACAGGACAAGGGGCAATGGCCTGAAATGATTTAGATTAGATAAGGGAAGAAATTCTTTCCCGGAAGAGTGGTGAAGCTCTGGCACAGATTGCCCAAGGAGACTGTGGATGCCCCATCCCGGGAAGGGTTCAAGGCCAGGTTGGACGGTGCTTGGAGTAACGTGTGCTGGTGGGAGAGAGGTGTCCCTGCCCAGGGCAGGGGCTGGAACGAGATGATCTTCAAGGTCCCTTCCAACCTGAACCATCCTCTGATTCTCTGAACTTCGGTGATGTAAGTAGATTGCGACACTGACTTAAATCTCCAAAGTCACCGTGAAAAGTGTTCTGGGTACTACAGAACAAATCAACTCATCTGCTTGCAGCCCTACCAGTTACCAGTTGCAGTTGTGGCCAAAAACTTTAAAATAGTTCTCTGAATTGCTGGGGATACCTGTGCTCAGAGCTTTCCTTCCAGCTGGAGATTGAGCCGTGATCCCTCAGAAGAACGTGCCGTTCTTTTTCACCCTCAGTTTCCGTGCAGGGTGTAGCACGTCACTGTAGGGAATCTGCACCACGATGGGAGCCCCCAGTCCCAGGTGAAAATAGTCATTAAAATCCCAAGAGGAGCCGCATCTCCGAGCTGTGTTCTCTGTTCACAGAACAGACCAATGGCCACAGATTGCGTGTGAAAGAATTAGTAGAAAGCTTCGCTTCAAACAGGGCGTTACGAGCTTGGCACACTTCTTGTAATTTTGATTTCTAAAGCCTCTGCACCGCTACTCTTGAACACTAACAGGTGTTTTCTCTGTATTTGCAGGTCTTTCCTCGCTTAAACTGGAGAATAAAGAGGATCTGTGCTTTCTCAGCAGACAGGCAGAGGTACCGTCTGAAGGGTTCTCACTTTCAAAGCTAACTAGAGTTATTATAACACCAGTACTTTCTGAAATAGGCATTAGAGGATTCCTATTTCTGCAGCAGCATGGATGCGGCTGCTCTAGTGAAGTGCCTTCTCCATGCAGGAAGCACAACGATCCATTCTGAGGGCATTTATGCACCTGATTTTAGTGCACTTGTGGCTCAGGCTACGCAAAGTTCCATCAATGGCTCCGTGGC
>NW_009728028.1:0-24587 GCF_000703405.1 Apaloderma vittatum | reverse complement strand
CTCCCTCCTTCCCTCCCTCCCTCCCTCCCTTCTTTCCCTTCTTTTCCTCCCTTTTTTCCCTCCCCCCTTACTTTTTTCTCTGTTCCACCCTTCTACTTTCTTTCTCAAGAGAAATACTATTAAGTAACTACACTTAAAAACATTATCTTCATATTTATAACCTATAAATGCAGGAGACACATGATATGGTTCTTTTCAGTGCACATGAGAGTAGAGTTTGACTTTTAAAAAAGAAAAAACAGTGTTGTTCTTTTCTCAGAATTCTGAGGCATCCATCTCATGAGTGGGAACTGAATTCAGCCTTTCATCTTCATGAGAGGACCACTGTTTAAAGGAGGGAGTCGTTGAACTCATTTCTGCAGTAAAGAGATTCATCTAATACTGCAAGAGAGATCATTCACTGGTTCTTAACTGTGCCAAAAAGATTACAATTTGTCTTGATTTTGTATTGCTTTTATTCATAAATTCTGCATTGCCTGTCTAATGAGCACATCCAAATTGATTTGTGATTTATGTTATTTTGTAGCAAGATTTTGAAACAGAAAGACTTGTGAACAAAAGCCGCACGTGTACTTACATACATGAAAAATCACTGTTTGGGGTTTTTTTTTGTTTTTTTTGTTTTTTTTTAAATGCATACACACATCAGCATCTTTTTTTCTTTATACATTTAGATCCAGTCGTTCATAAAAGGAGTGACCCAAAACCATTGAAATCAATGAAAGTTTCTGTTGACTTCCAGAGGCTTTGGACTAAGACCAATGTACACATTCACAGCTTCAAAGAAGGAGACCCAGTTAAAAAAGTGCAGTTCTTGGTGTCTAACGCTACAGTCTTTTGTGTTTTCATTATAACAATTACAACAGAAGATCTTTGTGCCAGATGTTGGGTCACTCACAAGAAACATCTGTTACCAGCACGCAAAACCTGGCTGGATCAGGGCCATTAGGAAAAATAAACAAAAATACATTATTTGTTTTCCTTACAAGAATTATTGTAATTCTCCCAAGAACATGATCTTTCCCCACAAGAGGAAGATTTTGTGAGCCATATACTCTAAAACATGAACACATAAGATGACTGCCAGTAAGAGCTTTCCTGGAAACTTCTAGACTCATTTGGATCTGGCCTGAATCAAAGCAGAGAACCAGCTTCTCTCTTCTCTGACATAGTAAACTTCTCTTTTACCTGTTGTCTGCTGTCTGAGGGTAAGAAACTAGCTTCAGTAGCTGTGCATAGGATAAGGGCATACACAATTCCTTTTTCCTCCATTTTTCTACCATCCTTTTTTTTTTTCTTTATTTTTTTCCTCTCCTCCTTTATAAGCCATTTCAACTGGGCTCCATTTCCAGCTCTTTAGATTGCTGAAAGTTTAGCAAGAAGTTCGGTCAGACTTTTAGGCAAAAGCCATGTGTCAAGTCAATTTTCAAAGGCTAGTAGCCAAAGTTCACACAAGGTAGTCATGTACACCACCAGCAGATGGGAATCAGTCCCAACAGATCTGCTCTTGGCAGAGCGTATTTGTACTGGTTCGTGCTAGCAGGAGAGATGTGGCTTGGGACACAGACTGGAGATCTTCTCTCTGGGAAGGGTCATATGGTGAGCTGAAAACTTGGGGCCATGCCCAGCCATTCTTAGTAGCTGAGCTCACATCTACAGAGAATCTCTGAGAGGAACTCCCAGAAGAATCTAGATTGACCGAAAGAGAAAGGCAAATTTCCCTGCAAAGGAGCATATCTATTGTGCTACTAAAATATCTTAAAAGTGATGAGGGAAGGTGGAAAGTTCAAGAATAACGGTGATCGCACAGAGGCTGTGATTTCAGCAACAAGCCCAGTGACTAAAATAAAATGCATAAATAACATAAATGGTGGTGCTAGAACATGAGCAAGGGCTCCAGAAGGGTAAGGGTTAGGCCTATTTGAGGAAGAGGACAGAAGGAAAGATCTCATCAAGAATTTTAGTATAAAATGTTGGGGAGGCAGAGGAGTTTGGTGAAAGTGAAATTTTCTCAGAATACATAGGGGTTGTTTTACATGAGTATATTGGTTCTTTTCAGCAGAAAGAATGGGTTTGTAGATAAACAGTTTTTCTCAGATCAAAGCTGAAATTTCTAATTAGACAATCAAAGACATGTTAAAACCTCAGAAGAATCAAAGATTTAATGATAACCCCTTCTTTTTTACACATATTTTACTCAATCTACAGTTGATCATGACATTTTTCTCATCTGTGCCCCCACCCCGCCTTCCTGTTTTTATCAAAGACCTTGGGTTTGTTCTGGCACAAAGAAAGGAAAAACAGCCTTATGTGTACCAGTTGCCTGCTCTAGTCTTAGTATTGGTCCTATACACACAGGTAAGAGATGGACAGAAGCACAATTGGTGTTGAGAACTGCAGGAGAGAGGAAATTTTCAGGAGTATTAGCCCATTCCTCTCCATACATGATTTGTCTGCAGGGAACGTAACATGCACAGCCCACGTGGGAGGCTGCAGATGTCAGGCCACTATTTTTTCGTGACCTGTCTCAATATCATCCTCTGCAAAGACCTCTGGGGTGATACAGTGAATCTGCTTAGTGAATTTTGCTTTTGCTGGCTGAGATTGACTCGGCACAACTTTCCTGCCTACGAAGGTCCTGATCATATAAGGGAAGGAAATGCGGATGGTCACAAACCTCATCCTCCTGGAATGAAACAAAAACAAGCCTCTCTAGGAACACCTGTTACTGGTTTAAATGTCGGTTTACACCCACCCTTAAAACAAGCTCAAACTTAAAGAAGGGTGGAGCTTGGAAAGGAAAAGACAGCTGAGAAAGATCTATCCTGCATGGGGTGAGGATTTTTAATTTCAAAAAAAACCCTTACAACTCAGACAACACTATCTAGTGGTGTCTTGATGGGGCAATAGGAAGCCGAGCTATATAATACAACTTTTGTCTAATGTCAAGCCAAATGCCCAACAGGTGTAAATTCCTACAACTCACTGGAGCTTTCCTTCTCTCTGTCATGTTTCTCTGTGTTGTGGGGCATACAGACAAGCCTCTGTTTGGACTTTCTGTGAAAGGTTAGAGATTTTTTGTGTGACCAGCCTCCTGTTTTAGACATTCTGCCATCGCTGTTTTGAAAAAAATTGACTGGTCTGAATTGCCTTCTTTAACCTTTTCCAGTCACTCATTACTTCCTGCATGCTCATGCCATTCACTGTCTTCTGTTGCTCTCATTCCTCCCATTCACAGTCAAGTACACAAGATACATCACCTAAAAGAGCAGCTGATACTGTGTCAGCTAGTCAGTGTGATGGCTTGACAGCTGCACAACCAAAAATGTCCTTTGCTTCCTGGACTCACAATTCCACATAACCTCTGTGGAAGCAGAAGCAGATATGCTAACCATAGCCAGCATTTGTGTCTTGTCTCCGTACAGACTGTCAGGAGTTGGTCATTCTGATCTGGAAGAAGAATTGTTGTTTACACTTTCAAAATGGTAACTTTACTCTTTTAATTATGCAAGTTCACAGGGACATGTACAAGGCACTCTGCCACTGAGTGTGCTGCTTCGAAAGAATCACCTATGACTGACAATGGAAATATTTAGTTTCTCAGTCTCTACTCAGCCCTGCTAACCTATGTCTTTATTTTCTCCTGAGCATTAACTGTTCTGCCTTGAACATATTTTAAGAATTAAGAATTGCAAAAGACCTACTGGTTTTTCTCCACCGTATGAGAGTTTCTTGGAATCTCTCGATAGGCTGGGTTTGTATATTTCTAATGCAGATTAACTGACTGAATAGAAAGTATAATTTTTCTTGATCCTTACCTATAGTGTGTATTTTTTCCCTGAAAGAGTCCCGAGTTCAGGTAACGAAGGTGTTTTTTAATGCACACTGGATGAAATGGATAGAAGTTATTTCTTATAGGACTTTGGACCTGTCTTTAAAAAGGACAAGAGCACAATATGTCTGCTATCCAATATGGCTAAAGGTAATACAGAAAGCAAAATTTATAGACAGAACACTTCACCATGATCATTTCTTGGGGAAAATGGTTCTCAGAGATTTACAGGTTTTGCAAAATATCTATATCACAGTATCACAGTATCACAGTATGATAGGGATTGGAAGAGGCCTCAAAAGATCACCTAGTCCAACCCCCCTGCCAGAGCAGGAACACCTAGATGATATTACACAGGAAGGCGTCCAGGAGGGTTTTGAATGTCTCCGGAGAAGGAGACTTCACAACGTCCCTGGGCAGCCTGTGCCAGTGTTCTGTCACCCTCACTGAGAAGAAGTTTCTTCTCAGATATAAGTGGAACCTCTTGTGTTCCAGCTTGATTCCATTACTTCTTGTCCTATCATTGTTTGCTACCAAGAAGAGCCTGGCTCCATCCTTGTGACACTCCCCCTTTATATATTTATAAATGCTAATAAGGTCACCCCTTAGTCTCCTCTTCTCCAAGCTAGAGACCTAGCTCCCTCAGTCTTTCCTCATAAGGGAGATGCTCCACTCCCTTCATCATCTCTGTGGCTCTGCGCTGAACTCTCTCCAGCAGTTCCCTGTCCTTCTTGAGCTGAGGGGCCCAGAACTGGACACAATATCCCAGACGTGGTCTCACCAGGGCAGAGTAGAGGGGAAGGAGAACCTCTCTCGATCTACTAACCACCCCCCTTCTAATACAGCCCAGGATGTCATGGGCCTTCTTGGCCATGAGGGCACATTGCTGGCTTATGGTCATCCCGCTGTCCACCAGGACCCCCAGGTCCCTTTCCCCTACACTGCTCTCTAACAGGTCGTTCCCCAACCTATACTGGAACCTGGGGTTGTTCCTGCCCAGACGTAGGACCCTACACTTTCCCTTGTTGTATTTCATCAAGTTATTCCCTGCCCAACTCCTCAGTCTGTCCAGGTGACGTTGCACAGCTCAAAAAACAGCATAGATGCCTTAGATTTTAAAGGTGAGGACAGAAAGCAGAGAGGGAAATAGAGCAGGATTCACAGCACTGACAGCCTAAGTCAGATTTGCATTGATCTTTCCTTTTATTTGCCACCCACAAAATAGAGGAAAACTGGCATGCTACAGGATACTGCTGCCTTTCAGACACTAGGACTGCAAAATCTAATTGCCCTACCAATAAGCTCTAGGGCAAATCTTTACCCATATTTTTTAACACGTCATGCATGGTTGTAGCTGCAATCAGCAAACCACAGAGAGTGTCTGAGCTTTCTGCATCTCACAACAAAGGAACACACATTGTATGAGTGCTGTCTACATAGCACACATCTGGCTGATTACAATGGTACTGTAGGTTAGGGCTCCAACAGAAGGTAAGAGTTTGGTTTTCCTTATGTAACAACAATGCTTATCCTGGCTCCTGAAAAGTTGTTTCTGTTCAGCTTTCACTGCTGTGATTTCAGAGCATGTGTTTCTATTTGTTTCTATTGCTGTGGCATACAGAGCATGGGTTGAGAAAGAGGACAAAATTCCTTTTCATTAGGCTTACCTAGCTTCTTCCAGATCTCACAAAAATACCAGAGGAAATCTTAAAAAAGAGAATATCTCACCTTGAATTGCATTATATTCAGTGCTGTAGTTCATAATGTCCAGAACAAATTTCCCAAGCTGTGATCTTGAAGTTTGACTAGAGGTGTGTTGACATTGATACAATAATGAAATTTCAGAAAATAGAGATTTTATCAAGTCAATCTGCAAGTGAATGAGTGTTTTCCTGACAAGCAGTCAGTGCCACAGCAGTTTTGAAGCCATTTCAAACAGAAACAACACTTCAAAACTGGACAGAAAAAGTTGTTTAGTTAATGCTAGAGATCTATTTTAGACAAAAGTTTGCTAAACGCTGCAGAAGATTTTGTTTCAGCATAAGCAAGATAAAACTTTTAAATAACAGTCCATACCAATCATAGTGATACAGGATCATAGTGATACCGGAAACAAAATAGTACTTGTGGAAATGTGTAGATGCCCTTTGGGAAATAGATGATATTCACTTTATAAAGGTGTTTAATAATCCTTGAAATGAAATGTGAAAGAGTGAAATATCAAGTCCTTCAGGCATGAACTTGCCTCGTAGAAATGGAGGTAACAAATATTGATGTTATATGTATCATTTTTCTTTTTGATATTCCTCCTTCTGTTAAAAGGGCCAGTGAAGTCACCACTGCAGCACCTTGATTTTTCCATATGCAGTCCAAATGCTTGTCATGGGTTTGTGTCTGGTGAGGTTTTTTTGTCGTGGGTGAAGGGCTGTGGGGGTGGCCCCTTGCAAAACTTCCAGAACGTCTCTCAGCCCAGCTAAAAGATGGAAACACCCCTGGCCAAGTCCAGGCCAGTCAATGCCTCGGTGATCAATGTATTTAAGAGGGCAACCTGTCGGGCCAGGCTCTCTCTGTCCTGTCTTTTTTGTTGGGGAGTTCTTTGTTTCAGAGAGAAGGGGAAGATGAGGAAAGCAGCCATGCAGTCACCAGTGTCTGTAAGGAAGAAGTGGGTTGAAAGGGCACCAGAGCAGAGATTTGCCTGAGGCCTGTGGTGAGATGGCAGGATGAGACCCTGTAGTGAGGAGATCAACAGTGGCGATACATCCCAAATTCAGTCTGTCAAGACCCCTATACCAGAAGGGAGGGGTGGAGGGAATTTTTATTTTTAAGATCTGGTTGTATTTATTTCTCTCACTTATCCTACTCTGACCTAGTGGATTTAGTTGAACTGGTGGTGGTAAATTAAATTTATGTTTCCTTCCCAAGTCCACTCTGTTTTTTATCCCATGGCCATAAGTGGTGAATGAATCCTCCCTGTTCTAATCTTAAACCTTGAGCCTTTTTGTTGAATTTTCTCCCTCCCCATGCTAAAGAAAAGGTTTGGGGGTGAGCAAGCAGTTGCATAGTTCTTGTTCCCAGCAGAGTGGACTCAAACTGTGACAATGTTGAAGTTAATTACACGAGTTTTCAGACTATGAAATTGTTAACGATATTCACCTAAGAAATGAAGGTGCACATATTGTAGAACAGAAGACCGTATATGGCAGGCCATGCTATGTTGTTACCTTATATGACCTTTCATCTCACATGTCTCCAACTTCAAACCATGAATGATTTGAGCATCTGGTTAAACAGGTAGTTAAAGGTTGAAAGAGAGAGACTTACATGAGTAAAGTTGTGTCTGAACAATAAAATTATATAGGCACATTGCTATGTCGCACAGTGAACAGTATTAGGCAATGAATTATTTAAACTTCTCTTTTAAATCCTAGTATGTTCAGAAAGTATTTGAACATTGAAATCTGGTTTATTGCATGATGAGCCCTGTTAGCTAAGTCCTTAAATATACAGAGGAGGTTTTTTTACCACCAGCCAGGCCATAGTGAAGTAACTCCTCAAGACCCCAGCTCAGTCAGAGTATGGAAATTAACTTTGAGACAGATGTTAAATTTAGTGTTTGGAAGTCAGCAATTTTTTGCGCTTCTTCTCTTAACTGGAAAAGACACACCTCTCATTGCAAGGCTGTTTTGTCATGTTTTCATGATACATATTGATAAGTCTCAGATGTTGCTAGCACAAAGCAAACACCTGTTCCCTTTGGCTGGACCCAATACTCAACAAAGTTAGGACAAAATCTTCCACTGATTTCAAGTCATTATCAGTATACATCGGGGTTTTTAGCATTTTGAATGGCTGCATTTAATTATTGCATATTAATTATTGCTGTTGATTTTACCCTGTGTTAATGCCAAGAAAGAGACCAATGTATAGAACTCTTCAATGGTCAGTCATTAACCACCATAAATGTTTTTAGGGCGATGAGCTAGGTGAAACACACCCATATTGCTGACTAAGTAGCATATTTTGGCAATACTAATCAGGCAAATATTTTATTTTAAACTATAACAGCTTTACTAGCAGCAAAAAGATTGAAACAGGTTTTACATTAATTGAGGTGTTAAATATTGTGGAGGTGATGACTCATTACACCCTTTCTGGCACAAAATATGTATCAGGAGAACATATGCTCGTGTTTTGAAAGTCTTGCAGAAGCCTTGCTGGAATGTCAGGCCTCTTTTGATGAGGTCATTTTCTGCGTGCTTAATACACAGAAATACTAAGTGCAGGTGAAAGGAGCAAATACCATTTAGCCAAAACATTTAGCCAGTTCACAGCTGACAAAAACAACTATTTAGTGTAGTCTGATTAAACTCTGGTTTTAGTCTCAAGATGAGGAGTTCAGGAAAGCTCTGTGAAAGAAAACTATATGGAGTTCTGGGCTGCTGAGAAGTGCAGATAAACATGTTGGCCTACAAAAATCTGATTACCATTTAATTCTGTACAACAGCAGTGCCTAAAAATGGTGTTCAAAGTCAAGAATCGGATTTGGGTTTACGGCAGCTGTGGGACCCCTTTTGCTCTGAGACTGTGAATAAGGATGGTGTCTTAGCCAGAAAGACTGTACAGCTCTTTTTTGACATATGTTAAAACATACAGACAAAAGCTTAGAGAAAAGCTAGTATCAACAGAGGGGAGAAAAAAAACCAGAAACACACTATCTGTGGTTACCTATTTATATAAAATTCAGTGACCAACTATAGCAAAATCTCCACCCGAAAAAATTATCTCTGGTCTCCTCAAATGACTTCCCATGTACCAAAGACTCATTGTAACACGAGCTGTGATCCTCACAATCTAACAACTCCTAATTGGCATAAACAGAATTTTATTATATGAGTACAGAGACTGGTTCCATTGTACCTCATTGTCTCTTGCTTTGATGATCTTGATTGTCTGTTGCACGTTACAACAACTCAGTGATTAAGAGACTGGAATCATGTACTAAGTATTGCTCAAAGCGTGACAGGATAAAAATGGAAAGATGTGTTTCAGATCAACACTGATGAGTAGTTTATTAAAGTATGAACAACCGACTGCTAATAAGAACACAGCCATGGTTTCCTTATGAATATGAGCCAGTTAAATGAGTAACTCTTCTGTAAGTTTATACTTGGCAAGACTTGTTCATTAGTCTGCAAGCAACTTCTTTGCTGCATTCAATATAGAAGATCTAATGAGTTAATAGGATGGGGGGAAATAAAAAACCACAGAATGATTCAAACAGTTAAAGCTAAATTATACTCTTGTATCCTTTGAGACCAAATCTTTTAGGCAATTGCTTTCACTCCATTCCCACTGACATCAATAGGCATAGCTAAAACATGTATTAAAGCAAAATAACACTGAAAGTTATATGATGACATGTTGCATTGATGTTTCAGAGCTGCTGATAAAATGCTACAAACTACATATTAAAATACTTATATTTAAATAATAAGACAAGTCAGAAGCTGCAAATATGTATTATTGCCACAGTGAAATACTATAGATAATGTTAACTTGTTAGTAAAATCTGCTGTGGTTCCTGAGAGGCGTTTCATGTCTTATATCTTTGTGACACTGCCATATTTCATCTTTTACAAAAACCAGTGTGAAATCCTAATCTTACTGAAGTCTCTGGGAGATTTTGCCCTAACTTAAGGGAAGTGGAGAATTTACTCAAGAATTACTGAGCTCACAAGGGGGTTATATGCTATAGTTTATCTGACTTGTCATGAAAACCTGATTCTGATTAGTTTGTAGTATGATTCTCTAAAAACCAGCAGCAGAAGAGGGATTAATTTTCCAATCATGCAGCGGTAATGAGAATCCTTTTTCATATAATGCAGGCTATGGTCTAAGGTCAATGTAAAAGGCAATTGGAGATGAGAATGTGGATCCATACCCTGGTACAGATATATTCCACAGGATTAAAAAAAGTACCAAGACAAGAAGATCAGTGATGACTCCCAAACAGAATATATTCAGGTGGATCAGCCAGCGCTGAAATGATACCAGCAACACGAGAAGCCTAAATTTTTGAAGCTCTGGAAAGTCGATTAAATGGCCCCTGAGATTTCAAAATGTCATTAATAGCACTTAGCCCAGCAAATGAGAACAAGTAAGTCAAGAATTCGTGTAAGAGCAAAGGGAAACAAATAAAAAGATATTTATGATGTCTGAAGACATCTGAGGTATTTAAGAATAGCTGTAATTGTTTGTATTCGCTTCTTTCCCACTCCATAAGCAAAGCAGCAGCACAAGGATTCCCCATGTAGGAACTTTTTTCAGCCACAGCAGAAAGACATAGTTAGATCAATTTAGCAGTGGTGATTAGTGTCTTACAAAGATTGTCCTTCTCTAAAAGAGATGGAGATTTTTCTCCCTTTTGTTTAAGTCACTTTCAAGATGGCATACCTTAAGATGTAAAAATATGTGCTTCATCCAGAATACAGTGTTTATATTTTGTAAAGAGCAGCAGTTCCTCCTCACAACTCACCTTCTGCAGGCAGATAATCCCTTCATCATCAGACTTCATATTTCTTTGTCTTTCTTACATGGATGTGTGAACATGCACACATTGAGTTGAATATATTATATTTGAATGTATTATAGTTGAAAAGATTGCCATGAAAGTCCTGGTCTATATTTGTTAAAACTAGATACTCATTCATGTTTAAAAGATATTTCTAAATGCTCTAAAACCCACTTACTCATTCAGACTGTCTCTATGCTCCAGTATTTGTTCTCCAAATGTGGGACTATCTATAAATAAGGTCTCAAAACCAAATTGCAAACATTCTAGCAAAAGAAAAATGCCCTCAACTTACAAAATATTACCTCTTGCTTTCTGGTGTTCAGACTCTGCTTATGATTTGGTGGGTCTCAGTCTTTTAATAATTATCTCTGCCAATACATGAAGCTCATTTGCCCCTTGCAAAAACAATATGAGACATGATGTTGAAGGAAGTTGACAGTTTTCAAAATAGGTTAAAAGAACAGAAGAGCACCTATGCAAGACAGTCGCTATCGATCTGCACACAAACTTTCACTTTTAGTGCAAAAAGACACAATGTAGTCACTATCCCTGATTGATACCTATGTATTAAACATTTTTGATTCTTACTTTTCTGAGCACTAAACTGGAGAATGGCAGGGATATAGGTCAGCAGAGCCTAATTTACATCTCTGTTTCCTCCTGGGAATTCTATTCTTTCCCATTTTAAATGACAGTAGTTGTTACACACACACAAAAAAAAGTTGTTACATACACACAAAAAAAACCCCAAACCTCAATAACTTTTATTGTTCATGCAGTAAGATTTTGTAAGCCAAGATTAATGACCTAAGTAAAAAAAAATCCAAATATATTTTTGGAAAATGAAACTTCTATCCCACTTTCCTAAGCCATCCTCTGCCTCACTGACATAAGGAAAGTTAAGGGTCTTTTTTTTAATCACTTCATCCTTATCTACCTAAATTTTGTTTCTAGTCATGTCTGATTCTCTCATAAAAACTTCACCCTTGTATTGGCTTTGCCACTTCCTAGTTGCGTCACTGCTCTTTGTAATGAAATTTCTGTAACCTCTCTCTGCTATGTGAGTGATCAACATGTTCAAACATTTCCATGAGCTGTACTGATTCTTGGTCATTGCTGATATACCAGAGAAAACATCTCATTTTCAAATACAGCTCATAGAATTTTACTTAGCTGGTGAGGTAGCAGTGAAGGACAGTAGTTTGCAGTTATCCCTCATGCCACCAATAGCTTCCCTCTAAGCTTTAGTAAATGAATCATGGGGGTATACTGACTCAGGAACCATCCCAATGCATTACACAATTCATTGACATTTGATGTTTAATCTCTCCATGATTTTTTTTTTTTCTTAATGAAAAACCTTGACTAAAGATACAGGGGAAAAGTCCACCCTAAATCACTTGACAGAAATCTTGTACTCCTGACCTTAAGTAATGTTTTTCAAATTATTCTTTTCTATATTAACTCAAACAAGAGCTGTATTAACAACATTTATATCCAGAAGTGATAAATGTATTTTGTTGAAAAGAATGGTACAAAAAGAATGAGTTAAATGTGAGGTGCACCATTCACAATTAAACAAAGATCTTTCACATACACAAAAAAAAAAAGGTTTTGGTTGCCTGTTTTGTAAGAAGACAAGTGAGAAGGTGACCATTAAAAATTTGCTTTTGCAGGACACTGAAGTGTGTAGCTTGAAGTTTTGGATGTTCTCTAATTAAAACTGGTAAATCATTTACTGTTGAAATAAACTCTGACATTAATTTCTTTTCTGGGAATATTGTACAACTATGAATATACACTCTTAAGGGCAGATCCAAAGAAGACTGCTGGGTATATGAAGAACAATTTAGGCAGGATCCAGATACTTCAGCCTAACAGGCCAATCTACAAGACTTACAAGAGGTTATTTACCCTTTATTGAACACTCATGGAAAGCCTGAGGTTACATAGGCCTCATGTGTTCCTTAATTGTGTAGGTTTACTCTAAACTGTGCAATGACAGACACTCCAGAGATAGCTCTGACCTGATCTAATACGTCCAGAAAGAACAAAGAATTGTCAAGAGATGCTTATTATGTGCTTACAAAGCTATAACATTTTCAATTTGGATGAGACACAGCTGAAGCTGTCTTGAAGGTCCATGCACTGTGGTATATATTCCATGCTACTAACAACCAGAAACACCACTAACATGGCTGAACTGATTATTAGTGTTGGAAATAGTGGTAAGTGACCACGAATAGCAACAAAAAAAATCATTTTTATGACTTAAAAAACCAAGAAACCAAGAATGTTTGTCAGCCTAGGTGCAAAAAAATACATACACCCAGTCTAGGTATAGAGTATATTTAAGAATTATGTAGCATGTTGCAATTATTTAAGTATTGCTCCACTTATGCTATCAAGCAATGACATGGTAGACACAGAAAGTGAAAACTGAAAGAAATTATCATGTTCTTCTTTAGTAACTCACAAAGATTATAGATTTTTGTTGTAAATTTTGCCTTAATTACACCTTGTAGAAATGAGATAAAAAACAATCTTATTCTTTAATATATATTTGTAGAAGAATAAATTATGACTCTAGGAAGCCATGGATTTAGAAGCCTTATAGGTTTTCTCTTGAAGATAGTCCACAGTCTTCAAAATAACTTGATAACCCTTTCTAACATAGTTATTCTTTTGGTTTTTATTTTGTGGATCTCTGGGAGATGGGGTTGCCGTGGCATCATTGTTGATAGACTTAATTTTATTATACAGGAAGCTGTGTCCCCTGAAATGATATTTTGAAGATCAGCAAACTGAAGAAAGTAATATCTTCCTTTCTGTTAAATACAGAACCCTTAAAAGTAAACCTGTAGATAGCAAAGGTAAATTTTGTATCCAGTTTATTACTCTGCAGCCTTGCTTTTTCCCCCCAACATGAAGGACTGTACACAGATCTAAAAAGATCATACCATTTCCTTTTAAGCTGTGAAATGAGAGAGCACTTTTACTTGAGTTTGATAGGATGGCTGAAGAAAATCTGTGTACAGATGTTCTAGGACTACATAGGTCTTCATAATTTTAAATATTAGAGTGCTCTGTACTGAAAGGACAGATAATTTTCTGTTAATACTTAGCTTATAAAAATCTTTATCTGTTCTAAACTCAACAATCTGAGGGTGTAATGGCTTCCAGGAATGTACACAGATATTCATATGGGCAGGCCAATGAGAGACCAAAGAACTTTAAAATGAGCACTCGGAGACTAGTCTGGATATTACACACTTAAAAAAAAAAGGCAATAAATACCTGCTTTCATAATTGAATCTCAATCTCAGTTTCAGTGATGAGCAGAAAACAAATTCCAAAAGATTCTCTAACTTGCAACAGGAAAAATAAGGAGGCTGGTCAGACTGCAAAACTGACAATGTTTTTCTTCTTTGTGTCACGTCAGGGACTGTGAGATCACAAACTGGTTTACTGTCTAAAAGTAATATATTATGTAATATTGTTATGTATCTGTATGGAAAATGTTCATAATGAGCTTGCAAAAAAAACCACTTATGCACCTGTTTCTGTTTACAAAGAGAAAATTTCTATGTTCACTAGTAGCAGACAACTGCCTGGAAGATGGCACTCAAAGAGTTGCAGTCAATGCCTCAATGTCCAAGTGGAGACCAGTGACAAGTGGTGTCACTCAGGCATCAGTACTGGGACTGGTACTATTTAACATCTTTGACAGTGACACGGACATTGGCATCGAGCGCACCCTCAGCAAGCTTGCCAATGACATAAAGTTGTGTGGTGTGGTTGACACGCTGGAGGGAAGTGATGCTATCCAGAGGGACTTTGACAGGCTGGAGAGGTGGGTCTAGGCCAGCAAAAGGGTATCTATCCCCTCCTCTTCCTGAGCAAATGGGGAGATGACCTAGGGATTGAACTCATTTACATCACCTTGTTTTATGCTGCTGAGTTGGAATAACTTTTCATTTGTTTACATTTTGGACATTCAGCCAATATCATGTTTCACAGAAAAGTCAATAAGATTTACACAGGACAGTGCATAGCTAAGGGGTAAAAAAATTTGTTATATAATATTAAGGAAATGTCACCTTTATTAATTAGTGTATGTATAGTTGAAACGAGAAGGTGGCCTTGCAGTTCATTGTTGCAACAGTGTTTGATTAGTATATATTCCTTTTAATAACAAGTACCTTTCCCAACCACGGATTTATCCCGGTAGAACAATACGATCTCCGCTGAAATGTGAATCAGGAATTAGGTGAGTTGGAAGGCAATGGGAATAGCTGCTGATCTAGATTTCTTGAGGCTGCTGTTCTCAGAGCTACTGAGGTAAGCGTAGCACAACTCCCGCCTAGTTGTCTTTTAATACATGTGTCAAAAAGGAAAGGGATCTAACCCTGCATATTCTGATAACACTTAATTACTCTTCACTTTATTGATCTTCTTTTTATACTTGTGGAAATTATTTATTATATATATTATCAATCTTATTAAAAATTAGTAAATACAATGGAGTGAAACAAACCTATTTATTTCACAGGAGTTCAATTATTATTTTTTTAACTAAAGTTGTATATGGACCTTTTGATTCTCTTTGAACTAGCACATCATTTTTAATTCCCTATCTCAAATTAGCTTCACCCAAAACAGTCTGAAGCAATTAACTGGCTGAGGTCTGCTTGGAATTGGGTTTAACCATTGAGGGTTTCTTTTCTGCAACTTGCAGTGAACATTTCAAAGATCATTGACCTAATGGTGAGCAGCAATGAAAGTAAATCAGATGTATGCATGTTTCTTAAGTTTTACCGCAAATATTTTCCACTCTCCTTGGTGGGCTAACATCTCCCAGGTTTATATTCACCAAGGTCAGTGAAGTTCTATAGAAGAATAAATTGGCTTGTTAATTTTTAACAGCGTGCTAAAGGAAACTCTGACTGCATTTTGAAAGTCAGTCTTTTCTTTCAAAAAGAAAAACAACAACAAAAAGAAATATTTATACAGAAAGAATACTGAAGCATCACCTAGTTAGTAAACTGTATACTGGTGTGACATTGGACATGTCTGCTAGTGTAGTCTTAAAGTGTTGGGAGAATGTATACATATTAGTGAAGGGGGTTTTGGCACTGTCACTTGCTATCTGGATTGCAACAAGCATTTCTTTTATTACTGACAAATGGAAAGCATGTGTTTGGCATTATTTATTGTTTTCTGTGGAGCATGTGTCAGGATCTGAAAGTGTGCATTTCACTAGTCACGTACTAAGTTTAGTTGTTATAATTAAGTTGCTAATATCTGGCATGGTAACCAGTCAGCAGTATTTGATTTGACAGTTTAGGAGACTGACTTGACACCTCTGGAAGCTGAGGGGAAAACACTCAGCAGCACACTGAGATAAATACCATCACTTTCTTAATGATTCAGACCACATTTTCCAACATAGTCATTAATTCTGATCCTTCCGTTCCTGAGTGAAAAAGCAGAAACAGTCCATCAGTAACCTCACTTGGCTAGAGCTGTAAAAAATGTTACTTGGCTAGAGCCCCCAAAATCGAGGGATGTTTTGCGTAAAGTTCTTTGTGTGTGTTGCTGTTATTAAGATTTCTTTTTTATCAAAGACTAAAATCAAGATTTCAAAAATTAATATGCACTTCCCCCTGAAATGGTCATTTAAACATTTTTCCCTCTGATTCTGAAATTCCTAGAAGAGCTGATCAAGTCTAAACATTTTTATTTCATGAGAAAATCTCACAATTCAAAATTACTTTATCTTTGCATTGGAATGAAAACAAATAACTTGGCAGCTTTGAAACAGATGTTTCCAAGTGATTTATGCTTTGTTTCTTTTCTTTTTTTTTCTAGTCACTTTTGTATATGTACATACATGTATGAGTAATAGAAAAAATGGCATTTTGAAATGTAAAATAAAAATTATTATTCCTAACATACAAAATAGCATCTGGCATTTAACTGAAATTTCAAGCAGGTAAGCAGGCTCCCACAAAACATTTTTATTTTGACAATTTTCTCTCAATGGAAATAGAAGTTCACAGAAATTTAGACTTCTGGCAGTGTTTCATTATGAAAATTAATATAGGCTATATACTCAATGCTAAAGTAACTAATACGTTATAACTTTTATATAAACAATGAAATGAGGAGCTAAATGTTACATTCTGGGAAATTTTCTTTGTCTCTTCATAATGTTCTGAGGAATTCAAGGTATACAAAATACACAGACATGCAAATGGAAATTTGCATTAGCTTAACAAAGTAGTTATAGTGGTTGAGGTGAACAGAAAGCCCCTATTCTGCCTCTGTTTTTTCATGTAAGTCAAAAGACATAAATGAAGTATGTAATGTTAGGCTGCATCTATACTACCAAATAAAACAGACCTGGGAACTAGTCTCTGGCCCTGGGGCAAGGTACCTTGGCACAGCTGAACTGCCAGCTGGCAGGAGCCAAATCTGCCCAAGGAGCATTGTAAGCAGCATGGGTGACTGCAAATCAGTGCTCCAGTGTGCACCCCAAGTCTATATTTTTGGCTAGTAGAGATATAGCTTCAGTGACCCCTGAAAATTACAGATTTTGGTACAGTGAGATATATAGAGTCAGATAGAATATTTGATTGTTAACACTAAAAAACAAGAACAACATAAGTCTTTAAAGGGCTGTAGCCCTGTGAGTATCAAAAAAATAAAAGAAGAAGCAGTTTAATAAATAAACTAAAATGATAACACTTTCTTTAAAGCAGTTCTTGTTTTTCTTAATTTGGAGCAGCAGTCATCATTTCAATACACAAAGCAATATAGTTGTGAATATTAACTTTCAAAAACATATCAAGAATATATGCCTGCAACCTACACTTCAGTAGGAAACAGTCTGGGGTTATGAATAAACTATCCAATACTGTTGTGCAAGGAATAATTAACAGGTAATGTTTTTCAAAATTAAAATAGTAAATGTAGTGAAAATCACCTATCGAGCTGAAACTGGGAGCTATGTGTTTTTGCAGCAGCAGAGCACTCTCATTCCTCCTAGGAGTGAATACACAACTGATGACATCAGTAACATGATCAAATACCCTTCTACTTACCTCTCACTTCCAGTTACAGTATGTTTTGAGGTGTGGAGGAGTTTTGCCCACTCATGGCAGTCTTTACCCATGATGGCTGTGGCATGACTCCTTATTTTGTCTTGATAGAAGTATTTTGCCATTTTTTTGTCTTCCTAAGAAAAAAGTAAATAGATTAGAGGGAATACAACAGTGAAAACTGGTTAATCGGTCTCAGCAAAACCTCCTCCACATGACTTACCTAGGTTAAAGTAGAATTAATGGACCCCGACACGACTGTGTGAGAGGATGATCAATGTTCATTCCAGCCTGCTGTTATTCAGGAGAAACCACTTCACATACAACTTAGATCCTGCTCCAAGGCAAGCCAGGAAAAGCAACCTACATATAAGTGGGTGATTTCACACCAGAAAGCACTCAGCAAAGACGATCTGAGGACATTGCATGCAGCCAGCACCATGTGACAATATGGGGTAAGATCTGCCTGAGGCGCAAGACTTGGTCTCCATTTTATCAAGACGTGTTAACTTCATCTTAAGTACATTGTGTATGGCTATTTGTTCACACCGTATACGTAAGTGGCTCTTGCATATAAATTCTGTTTCCAAGGAGTCACTTTTATCTGTTACCATTAATGACTACTGAGGTTTTTTAGCAAATCTTATTACAGAGAGCATCTGCCAGGATCTGTCAAAAGGAGGCAGAAAAAGCCCAAAATACTTGAGCTCTCCTAGCGAGAGGCTTTTCCTTTAAATATTTGTGGTGCTATCAGTCATATTAACATTTTCCAGCCACTCTCACTCCTAGTGCCCCTGGTTTAAGGTGCTCAGTTATCTGAATTAGCAGGGCTTGCACAGGTGTGACCAAGGGCAATAATTAGCCCATTCATTCCACAGCCTGTGCTTCTTTGAGGATCCCCAGGGAACATATTACTGGAAAAGGGTATTTGTGGCACTTAGTAGTTTCATGTTCAAAGCTGAATACAATATCTTACTGTGTAAATCTCCTAGGATTAACACTTTGATTAAATCTCAGACTGGACATGCTTGCCCAGGAAGAATGGGGAAGAGTTTGCTTTGTGTCTGCCTGTGCTTTCTAATCCTAAAAGTAGGCAGAGTGATTTTCCTAAGCTACTGGTTGATCCGACGAGTGCAAATTGTTAGCCCCTTTCCCAGCAATATGCGACTACTTTCACCTGAAAGCTAAAAACTTGGAAAATGTAAATGCTACACAAAACATGTCCAAATGTGGATTCATCCTTTATGTCTCATTTCTGCTGCTCCAGGTGGAGGGAGCTCTGACTGAGGAAAGACAGCTGAATTTCACCCGCCACATACTGCTGAACTGGAGATGTCGGCCAGAAATATTTTGGCAAGTGTGTTACTTATCTCAGTGCAGAAAGCGTTATAATACAGTGAAGTTGTGGCTGTTAAACACTGGAGTCTGACTCTGCAGAGCGGGGTTGTGAGGCCACCATTCCAGTGTTTAAAAATTCCTGTCACACATGGCCTTATCAGATGGCCTTATTTACATTCAGGTACAGGTGTCTTTATTCATACTGCATGACTAAGATGGGTGGAGATACCTATAGAAAAGAACTTTTCTTCGTTCATTCTCAAGAGGGGCTTTAGCTGGGCAAAGCAGTCTGGGCTGGGGTTCAGACCCATTTAACACTGGCTTAATTGCTCCTACTACAGCTGATAGGAATTTTTAAATGTTTTGAACGCTTGAAAATCCTATTACATCTGGGTTTTTCTGATATTCAGCACTTAATTCTGCTTGCCATCTTCAGAGTTCTTCTACTTCAGCTAGTATCCAAATTAAAAGTGTAGTTTTCATGAGCGTGAACTGAGGAAGCCTCCCTTCTTATGAATTTATGTCTTTATCTTTGACTCTTCTACAGTAAGGTGTGAGTCCCCATGAAGCTGTAATCATATAGCTTTCCCACTGATGGACTCTCTTTTATCTAGTAATGATCGTGCTTTAGAATCTAACATGTTCTTGAAACTTAGGAGAACATCTTAGTTGATGTCTTATGAAGTGACAGGCAGAAGACAAGAAAAACATATTTAGCATAGACAGTGAAGGCAGCATGACTGTGACTCCTTAGGAAGCCAGACTAAAAAAAAACATCTAGGGAAGGTGGGACACATTTACAATGGCATGCAAGATTTTTAAGCTAATGAAGGGTTTTTTAATAACATGTGGACCTAATGAGTGCCTGTGAGTTCTGCAGATGGCTTGTATGCTTTGTTGGACACCTGCACAGTGGGAGAGGGGTCAAAGATGTAGTGTACAAATTCAATGATGTCCTCTGTCCAGTCAATGAGTCATTTTTCCTCCAGGGCCCATCCTGTAGGACTCTATTGCTCGTGTTTTCCGTAACTGCCTCAAGCACTTGCTTTTGTGAACCCTCAATATTTCCTTTCACTGAAGCAGAATCAGAAAATTTCAGAATAGAAGAATTTTCTGTATGTGGGAGAAGAGAAAGAAAAAAAAAAAAGAAATTAAAACTTTGATTTAAGTTAAGCATTACTTGTCCACTGAAGCTGTAGCAATCAATTTCAAATACAGATCCCTGGTCTCGGTGCCCTTCCTGCTCCTTGTCTCTGCTCCCTGGGCATGCTCAGAGCTGACATTCCACATTTCCTGTCATCAGCTTTGGTGAATCCAGCTCATGGCTTGCAGTGCGACTGCCAGTTTGTTTGCTGATTTTATTTTTTTGTGGATTGCATGTGAGATATTACTCATCAATATGACTAGGCAAGTAATTTAGCAAGCGAAGTATCATCCAATGAATGCACTCTTGTACTTTAGCTTGACTAAGCCGGCTGTCAGTGACAGCAACAGCTGCTGATTCATGAAAGGAACGGAAATATTTCTTTGTTAAATGAGAGTATATCCAGCAAAATCTGTCTTAAATGAAAATGACTGACCACATCTATGCACCATATAATCCCAAGTGGAAGTCTGGGAGTGGGGAGGAGTTTTGCAATTGCAGATCTCTGTTTTAAACCAAATGTATAGAGAAAAGGAACACTGATTCTCTGTTTTAATTACCCAAGATTTGTTCAAAGTCCAATGAATTTAATGCAAATCTCAATATAGGCAGGTGATTCTGCTAGGTGAAAAAGTCCACAGACAGATCCCCACTGTCTCCTGCATCTGCCAGTTTTCATCTTAGTTTTCTGTATCTCTTGTTTCTTGAGGCATAACTGTCCCCCTTCTTTCTTGAAAGGTTAACCATACACACCTTTACAAACCCTCATTTTCACAACCATAATTATAGCCTACACAAGTATAGAATCCTTTTTTTTGTTTTCCCCAAATCCTTCTTTGTCTTCAAACAGACCCTCAATATTGCAAGCCATAACATCAGAAACGAACTTGCTCTGGACCAGTACAAGTCATTTGAAAAACATACTAGCATCTCTATAATCCACACAGTAAAGGTTTCCAAAACCAGAGGCATCAGAATTACTGGGCCTTCTACAAAACTTTCTTATAATTAAACGTATTTTTTTACATGGCAACAAATGCTCTTATAAAAACAAACCAACCATCATGTACCAGACTGAATTTGCTCAAGCACTCAGTAAAGGATAGTAACATTCGGTCTCCGGGGAGAAAATATCTTCCATGAAATTCCATCAGTAATATCTCAGTCCTCAACTCCAGTGGAAACTTACAGAAAAATTTTCTAGAATGAGTCTGGACCTTAAAATAAGGGACTCAATGTATGTATTTGTTTCACTACATATATAGACTTCTTTCCTACAACTAGCAATTTCAAGGTTGTTATTTTACAGGTTTAAAGCATTTTGTCTTTCCACTATGGATACTAAGTACAATTTTTTATCAGATAACTGATTAATTACAACATTAGTTTGTTTTTTAATTTAAATTCAGAGTATTCATTCTGAAACTGTATTTAGCACTGAAATTTGCTTCTTCCTCTTAGAATTGTAGCCTGAGCTGAAAGTTTCTTTCTTTTCCAGCTCTTCCATTTTTTTTATAAAAGTTATTATCTACCACAATATTTTTCCTCTACTCCATATCAAAACTCATCATGACAAGTGGAGTAATACTAGTTTATGCATTTCTTTTTCAGACAATAAAATTTTTTAAAAACTTAATATTTTGGTCAGAACTGTTTAACCCTCTAAGTAGCAATTACTGAGGTTCCATATAAAAACTTCAGTTTGAAAACTAGAGATTCCAGAGATCAGCAACAACTTACAAATTCAGTTCAATGTGTTATGTTTATTCTCTGTTTTCATAGAGGAACACAGGTGCACTAAATAAAATTGAAAGATCCTCATGTTTTCTGAAACTGCAAAGCTTCCCAAAGCAAATCTAATTTTGCAATGATTGAAAAGACTAGGGTGAGTGCTTTTACTCTCTTAATGTTAATAACATGCTTCCTCACATCCTAGCATTCTCCATAGGCTGAAGGATGGTTCTCCAATGACTTTGCCTAAACAGACTCCTCTGCACATTGAAATTAAGTATTTTCCTGTTTGTGTGGTTTATATTCCTATACAATATTTTATAGTGTGTTAGCGTTTACAGGGAAGCATGCAGAAACCTCCAGGTTGCAAAATATAATTTCTGCTTGTTGGAAGAGATACATTTCTTGCTGTTGAACTGTTGTTTCTAGAGCTAAGAGATGTTATGTCATGACAACACAGTGAACAACTTGGGGGTCTTTCCTGCAGTTAGGTATAATTCTCTACCAGGAGGTATGTTTTCCCTTGATATTTTTAGGTCTGTTTTGATTTTGCAAGGCATTCCCCTTAGCAGGTTAGTTAATCTGTCCTGCAGAAAATGGATGTGTTGCCAAGTTTCTGTTTAAACAAAGAAGGAAGTGAATATAAGTTTACTCTCTGAAAAGTAAATGTGGGAAACAGCCTTCCGTAAGAGGAGTGATTGTCTAAACTATTGGTGCCGAAATTCTTTCCAGTGAATAAAAATTATAGTCGGTCCTGAAGAGGATAATGCTTTTAAAAAACATTAATATATTAGTAACTTATTTCTATTATCTTCTCAATATACAGCTGCTATAATGGTGCCTTTACTGCTAAGTTGTTGAGCTTAATTTAACAGTTAGGCAAATAATATATCCCACAATAAACAGTCCTGTTGTGGTAAACCTTTGCAGTAATGAGCAGACTGTCTAGTTGTTCAGGACAGCCTTTTATATAAGATGTCAGTAAAATAATTGTAACAGTAGTATTTGAAGAGAGATAAAATTTCCTTGTCTCTTTAAAGAGTCACCCCAGCTTTGAAGTGTTCTTCAGTGGGAGGAAAGGTAGTATTTTTAATGTATCAAAGGGTAGAGATCTGGTACTACTTGTATAATGGAAAAAAATAAGCTCTAGGTAATGACAAAAAAATACATATTTTATATAACAGATACATTTTTTATTAAGAGCAAGGAGAAAGAATATCCAGGCAACTGATCTTGCCCATAGTTGTCAAAGAACAGTTTCTTATTGACTTCTAAAGATATAAACTCAAGATTTCAATAAAAACAAAAACTCAAGTAATCTAATTATCTTTCTTTCCTATGTAAGTCATACATGAGAAGCTTACAAACCAGCACAAAGTTTATAGCTTCTGTGGCTATGACGTGTGAGATGGTGGGTAAACACACACACATATATAACCAGAAGCCAGAAACTCAGCACTATTTATCTACGAGGCAAACACCACTGCATATTATGGATTTCATGTCAATAAGCAAAGACAAGGCCTGTCTCATGAAAGCCAAAAATCTAGATAGACAGCTTACTCAGATTTGGGCTGATTTAGGTGGTAAAGACCAAAAGCATGGTGACCATCTCTGAGGAGATGGGATGTAAAAGGAGCACAGGAAAAAATTCCTTAGTTTCAGCTTTACTCTTATGTTGCTGCCCTACTAGGCAGTGAATGACTTGCTAAGTAGCTACTGGCTCTCTAAATGTAGTCGTGGCCTATTCTGTTCCCATAGGCAGGACTGATGAGTGTAGATGGCTGAATGCAGACGAAAACAGTGAATTATTTCTACCTAAAATTATTTTGGGTTTGTTGTGTGAGTTTTGAAGATTGGGCTCCTCACTTCTGTGGAAACTGCCTGGAAGTGAATGCTTTGATCTCTTCCAAGCCATTGTCATAGAAAGGAAGATATGTCATATTAGATCCTAGTTGGAATTATTACCTTTCCTGTTTACTCATGGTAATCAATGTTCCTACTTCAAGTGGAATTCCTTCATTAAGACAAACTATCTTCCTCAAAAATTCTGTTTAGCTATTTCACCTATTCTATACTTGTCCTTAAGGGAAGCCTTCACTGTTAGATGAAAATGTGATTATTTTCTTTCTTTTATGACAGACAATATGTCAGAGTGATTTATCACACCAGAGAAAAACAGTACTAAATAGTCCCAGGGATATATTCATCCTATTTATTAACTAACAAAGAAAAGAACTGTCTATAGGGTAGGATACATCTGTGACAGGGGTGAGGAAGGTTTACAAAGTTAGATGGTGCATCCCTCCTCACATGACAAAAAATTGACATTACACTGATGGCTCTAACACGAGACTACAGATTCCTCCCCCTTCCCTTTCCCCTCCCTTTCCCTTCCCTTTTTCTTTTCCCTCCCCCCTTTCCCTTTGTACTTCCTCTTGCCCTTTTTACTTCCTCTTCCCCTTTCTGTGCAATCAAGAAAGAAGAGGAAGGGAGAAGACAATTACTAAATAAAGAGAAAAGAAAAACCAACTTCATAGCCTTTTATGAGGAAATAACCAGCAGGTGAATGGATGATGGCAGAGCGGTGGATGTGATCTACCTTGACTTCAGTAAAGTATTTGACACAGTCTCCCATAGCATCCTCACAGCTAAACTGAGGAAGTGTGGGCTGGACGATCGGGTAGTGACGTGGACTGCGAACTGGCTGAAGGAAAGAAACCAGAGAGTCATAGTCAATGGGGTGGAGTGTAGTTGGAGGCCAGTATCTAGTGGAGTGCCTCAAGGGTCAATACTGGGGGCAATATTATTCAATATTCATCAAGGATTTAGAGGAGGGAACTGAGTGTACTATCAGCAAGTTTG
>NW_009728027.1:0-4418 GCF_000703405.1 Apaloderma vittatum | reverse complement strand
AAAAAAAAATTACAGACACTTTCTGTACAGGTTCAGAAGATTACCAAACTCTTTCTTTGTTCTCTACAGCTACATTTAAAATCGCAGTTTGCTGCTTTCCTCTCTACATCTCCAACAGCCAGCACAGAGCTGGAAGTAATTTGCTACAAGAATGCCCCAGTAGCAGGTATCTCTCTTTTGAAACAGAGACAGTTTGACATTTAGTATTGCTTTTACTTGCCAAGCTTCCCTGGCTCTGTTAAGGACTGGGTTTTGCTTGGGATAGTTTATTTAACCACAATTTAAGCTTTAAAACAAAAGCCTGGAATACAAGCAGAGCTTCCAGCGGAACCCAAACCAAGACAGTTTAGTTAGTCCATGGGCAGAAGATAATTGAAACTGCATTAAAGCCACACTGTGTGATTAATTTACTGTGGTCTATCTTCATTTTTCCTACACACCTGGCAGTAGAATTGTAGAATCATTAAGGTTGGAAAAGACCTCTAAGATCATCAAGTTCAGTTGTCAACCAACAATAACATAACCACTAAAACATGCCCCGAAGTGCCACATCTCCATGTTTTTTGAACATCTCCAGGGATGATGACTCCACCACTTCCCTGGGCAGTCTGTGCCAATGCCTCACCACTCTCTCTGTAAAGAAATTTTTCCTAATGTCCCATCTAAACCTCTCCTGGCACAACTTGAGCCCATTTTTTCTCGTCCTATCACTTACAATTTGGGAGAAGAGACTGACTCCCACTTCATTAGAACCTCCTTTCAGGCAGTTGTAGAGAGCAATAATGTCTCAGCTCTGGCTTCTGGAATTCTCAGGCATTTTCATTATATATATATGGGACCTGAAATAGAGTTTTCTCTGTGATTACTATTATTAATGTATATCTCAATCTTATCCTGTTATATGTCAAAATGCATGGTTTCAGTATTCTGTAATAGTTCAATTTTTGTAATGTAGAAAATATATAATTTATTTAGGGAAAACAATTTCCATTACTACTGTGACTACAATCATACATAAACTTCACTATAATATGTACTACCTAGAGTTATATGAGACTTGTCTTTTATGTATTTATTTCTTTAACAGCTACAGAATCCAAACTCTTTCCAGTGAACAGAAAAACATCCAGAGTCTCTGTCTGTCTCATTGTATCCCTTTTAAAAAAAAATATTATTTCAAACAATACCACAAAGCAAGATCATTTAGTTACTAGATGAAATAAAATTCCCTATAAAAATTCACATTTTCTTAAACTTCAAATAACTAAACTTATCATAGTTCCATACTCTTCACAGTGAATTATGTTTTAGCATTTAATGTTTTTCTTCATTTAACAGGAACTCCAACTATGTGGCAGCCCTAGGTAACCCTGCTTGACCAGAAGTTTGGACTAAATGACCTCCAGTGATCTCTTCTGACCACAACCATTCTGTGATTCTGAGATACATAAAAATGTATTTAAGTCATTTACCTAAATTAGAAATAGTGTCAGGTTCTTCTCACACCTCTTCTTTGATTTTGCTATCTAGCTACATTATTAGAATGTCTATTAAATGAGCCTGGTGTTTTATCCTCCTTTCTGCAGACGCTTATTTGGTTCTATCTGGGTTCAGCTCTGAAAAGTGTGAATTTGAGAGAGATCCTTAAGTCCCAGATACTACCATTCTTTTCTTAGATAAATTGTTCATTGGAGATACAGTTTAAGAATGATCTCTTAATGGTGGAAGTGTCCAACTATCTGTCTACCTCAATGTATAGTTGCATGTTTGGATACTTCACATCATTACAGGATTGCAAGGGTACCAGATGGATAACTGTAATTATTTACTGTATCCAGTTCTCAATATGCAAATCCAATGCTAAAAATGTTTAATGGCAGATGGCATACAGTGTATATAACTGTATTGCAAAGGCTCTGCTTTATCTGACATGTAAAATGCTACATCTGAAATTTGAAAAAAATAATCTGTGTTGCTATTGAAATGAGTACTAAACCTAATATAAACTTATGCAAAGCTAATTTCTATGTGAGCTGAGTCCTTTGAAATAAAAATAAGGAATGTTAGTTTTCTATCAGCCATGTTATAAGGTTTGAAAGAACACACAAAAGATGTAACATTCATTATTTTAATATAATGTTAAGTTTATAATGAGAACAAAATGGCATAACATGTTCAGTTTTCATGAGAGATGTTATAAATAAGAACAGGAAAGGAAATAATATCCATGTATTTCACTTGTCCTAAAGCAAAACTGCTCTGAGTAGAAAAAATCTGGATTAAAAAAAAAACAACAAAAAACCCACAAAAATCAAGTTTTGAAATTATAACCATCTTCTGGGTCATCACTGATATGAAAGTTAGGGAAACAGCAGTGTTTACTTTCAGAATAAAAAGAAGTGTTTTGTATTGTGTTTTTTTTTAAAAAAAACACACAACGGAAAAAGTCCTTTCCTAGAACACTCCACTCACTGGAAGAATTGTTAAAAACTACCTTTTAATGAAAATAAAACACCAGTTAACTATTTTTTATGAAAGAAATAAACCTACCTTTTTATGAAAATAAATCATCAGTTAAAAATCAGTACATCAGTTAAAAAAAAAAATACACAGTATCCCCCAAAAGAAAGGAGCTCAGTGCCTATGAAAATATAATTTAAACTAGCAGCTTTCCTTCTTTTCTTCCTTCCCTTCCTCCATCTAGTTGTGACTGTCTTTTTACTAGTCAAAAGTCAGCTTTCTGGGTTTTGTCTGCTTAAAATCCCCAGATTATATAGAATCACAGAAAGCACCTTAAAGATCGTCTAATTCTAACCCTGCTGCTATGGGCAGGTGTGCCTTTTGCTAGACCAGGTTGCTCAAAGTCCCATCCAGCCTGGTCTTGAACACTTCCAGGGAGAAGACATTCACGACCTCCCTGAACAACATGTTCCAGTATCTCACCATCTCACAGTGAAGAACTTCTACCTAACACATAGCCTAAATTTGCCTTCCTTCAGTTTGAAACCATTACCCCTTGTTGTATCACTATACTCCCTTGATAAAGACTCCTTCCTCTTCTTTCATGTAGCCCCACTTCAAGTACTGTAAGGCTGCTGTAAGGTTTTCCAAAAGCCATCTTTTCTCCGGGCTGAACAGCTCCAACTCTCTTACCCCATAGGGGAGATTCTCGAGCACTCTGGTCATCTTCACAGCCCTACTCCGGACCTGCTTGAGCAGATCCATGTCCTTTTTCTGTTGGGAGCCTCAGAAATGAATGAAGTACTGCAGAGCAGATCTCAACAGAGCAAAGTGGGACAATCACCTACCTTCACCTGCTGACCACGCATTTTTGTAATGAAGCCCAGGATATGGTCGGCTTTTTGGGCTACTAGTGCAAATCGTGAGCTCATGCTGGTGGAACATCCTTCCTGCTTCCTGTTTTTCATGAATCCATATGTGTGAAGTTGTTCATTCTCATAAGCACCTTGCATTTCCCCCATGTGTCCCTCTTACCTTCCCCATACTGAGTTATCAAAACATACCAATATACATCCTAAATGACTCCAAGTGAAATGTAGCATTATAATTTGCAGGAGGTTTTAATTATTTCAAATTTTCGGTTTGGTGAATCTTCACCCAAGCTCATATGTACCTTCAGTCACATTACTAAAAATCCTCAGGGAAATCCACTAAAGTAAAATTTATTTCATTGCAATCTGGTCCACATCACTTTGTAGAAAATACTCAGAAATGTCCTGATTTTTAACTTTTTCCTCCAATTTCTTTACCTCTCATGTTCTTGCATTAGTTCTTCACACTTCAAGCATTCTCCCTCAGACTCCCTAAATCCCTAATTATTTTTAAAAATCTGCTTCCTATGTAGAGTATCTACAGGCTAACTGTGTTCTCAACATGTCATATTAGATACCATAATACTATGAATATATAACTGATACTTCTCCACAGACATGCTTCTCCCCTTGTCACGGGGGAGAAGAGTGTGTGCCCTTATGAGGTTGCAAGCTATGCTGGCAGTGGCATGTGCCTCCGATAAGGTCTCCCATGCCAGACAGGTCTCAACTGAAGGGTCAGACTAAGTGTGTCCATGGGTAGGATGGGCTCACTAGCCTCCTGGCAACCATCCTAGGAAAAGGACAACTCTAACTCCAAACCCAGACAGATGGAGCTCGTTTAGCGCTGTAAGGCCATCCATCTAAGAGAAGGATACTCTAACTAAACCTACATCTTGAGGACTTTGCTGACACCGCCCAAGCTAGCTAGGCCTTGGCAGATGAAGCTTTGGAGTAAAGGGCGGGGCCAGTTCTGTGCATGCTGAGCCTCACCTAAAAAGTCCATTGAGCAGGCTTGAAGGTTACACCCACATTTGTAAAGTTCTGCAGCGACAGCGAGGGATGAAATGGCAGGTGATAAGGTGC
>NW_009728026.1:0-3433 GCF_000703405.1 Apaloderma vittatum | reverse complement strand
AATAAATATAAATAACACAGGAACAAAGGAAAAGCTTTTTTATTATTATTATGCCTCACTTTTAACATCAGGAAATACGAAGTTGCCTAAATAGACTTTTTTCACAGCCAGTGACAGAATGTCAGCTAACAGGTGGATTGTGTGTTGTTGACACCTGTTAATTCTTATGCCTATTATTTTTGACAGGTTGAATAGAAAATGACATCTGAAATTTTGGAAAAAGCATGATTGATTCAGACAAAATGAGTGGCCAAGGGAAAATGCACCCAAGAATAGTTTTATTTCATTGTAGAAATGTCTGTTTCCCTTTTCTCCATAAAAACATTTTATTATAATTATTTTAAATGGAAAATACATTTAGTGTGATATTCAAGTATACTGTGCCAGAAACTGAAATGGTGTTAATAATTTTGGAGAAGGCAGGCAAAGGCTGTAGATTTTTTCTTCATAGGTATTGTCAGTGGCTTCATGTCAAAGACACAGTGAATATGGCTAAACTAAGAGCCCAAATTATGAACTCCTAAAACAAAAAAAAAGGAAAAAATATCTGGAAGGTTAATTCTTATGATTGACAGTCTGTACCAGCAAACTAATTGAAACCCTACACTCAAACAATTAAAAAAATATGCTCATTTACTTTTTTTCTTTCTAAATTGCTGAACATGGTCTTTTTAAAATGCTGGAGCCTAGTGAGTGACTGGGGAGAACTCTGTGCATAGATTTTCATAGAATGGCATAGGTTGGAAGGGATCTTAGAGATCATCTAGTCCAACCTCCCTGTCTGTATGAACATATACATTTTAAATCTGAATTCATATACTCAGAGCTATATGCTACAGTATTCTACAAAATAATGTCATATTTCACGCTGTGATTTTACTAGCTTGCTTCTTATTTAACCATGTCTAAGATGATTCCTACTTCAAATTATTGAACTGCAAGCACAAACCATTTGGACGATTTCTTCACCACACTGCTGAACATCACCTTGTAGGGCCATTGCTTCTCATCCAGTCACAGCTATGATTGATACAGCTAACTGGAATTTTTCTTCTCAAAGCAATTTTTCTGTTATCGAGATGGGCAGAGTAATTTTTTAAGAGGATGAGGAATCCGTTTTTTTTATGTACAAAGCATAACACCCTCCACATTTCATTTTGACCTGAATGTCTTCACTTTGCTGCACAGCTGCCTAGGGAAAGCAGGTTGGGTTATTCACTGAAGAGGACTGACTGAGCTCGGGGAGGTCAGGGGCATGGACCCGCTCCCTCTACTCTGCCAGCACCAGCGCAGCTTCTGCTGCTCACTCCTTTCTTCACCTCAATTTCTGAATTATGTCTCAGTGACACAAAATGCACCTTTTGACTACATGGAAATCACTATCATACAAGATGGCCCTCTGTTAGTTTTTGAATTAAGGTGAATTAAGGCTTTCTGTTGGTTTTGAATGGACAGCACTGGCTGCCGAAGCATGACTTGTGGTGAGACTTGCCAGAGGAGCTTTCAGGGAACATGGGGAGAGCCCGCAGCTCCTGTGGATAAAAATTAAAATTTTCCCTCTCTACTATTTTAACCCATGCATAGAAGATGAGCAAAATAAATAGAACACTAACAGCCGATAACTAACATGGAGGAGCATTCATAGGCTCAGTTACAAGCAGTTTAGGAGAAACTAGCCCTCATTTCCTTGCAGGTGGGAATGTCTACCTCTGACACCATGTGTGACTTTGAGCTCACACAAGTAGGATCTTTGACTGTGAGTCCTTTGAAGGGTTTTAAGTCATAAGGACACTCTCTTCCAGGGTTACAAGTGCACTTGTTTGGGAAGTTAATTCAGGACTGCATCTGTGGAAACCTAGCCTTTGTTGAATTAGCACTTAGCACTCTTCACACATGACACTTTAATACTACTATTGCTCTAACTTTGCCAGAACTCATTAATATTTACAAAATATTTGTATTTATTGTATATTTTTCATGCACTAATGAGAATGTGTCCAGAGAGAATACACATATTAACACTGCAATATTTAGTCAGAGTAATTTTTTCTTCACTGTACTCCACAACTAAAACTTAGTTCTTATATAGTTTGCTACGGTTTTTGCATGACACAGCATCTTTCTGAAACTGCACTTGAGAAAAAATCATGTTTGAAATTTTGCTGTCATATGAAAAATGCTTTCTGGAGAAAGTGGAAATGTATTAAGTGGCTGATAGACAGTAGCAGTGGCAGATATGCAGTGATCTGAAAAACTCAATGTTAGGTACAAGTCAGGGAAAGGAGACATCAACTTCTTAAACAAACTTCATCAGGAAAAAAAAAGAAAGTACAGGAAACTGTTTCTAAGACTGAGACTCTTACATAAGTTGCCAGCTAAATCCTGAAACCAGGAGAACAATAGAATCATAGGATTCATTGAGTTGGAAGAGACCTTTAAATGTCATCTAGTCTGACACCCCTGCAGTGAGCAGGGACATCTTTAACCAGATCAGGTTGCTCAGAGCTTCATCAAGCCTGACCTTGAATCATCCCTCCAGGGATAGAGCCTCCACTGCCTTTTTGATCAATCTATTCCAATATTTCACCACTCTCATAGTAAAGAACTTCTTTCAACTTCCTCACACAGCTGGTAAGTGAACCGACCAGGGACGATGCCCTGCTGGACCTCCTCTTTGTGAACAGAGAAGGTCTTGTGGAGGATGTGGCAGTTGGAGGAGGTCTGACCTTTGGCCACAACAACCCTCAGCAGCGCTACAGGCTTGGGGAGGAGTGGCTGGAGAGCTGCCAGGCAGAGGGATCTGGGAGTATTGATGGACAGCCGGCTGAGCATGAGCCAGCAGTGTGCCCAGGTGGCCAAGAAGGCCAACAGCATCCTGACCTGGATTAGGAATGGTGTGGCCAGCAGGAGCAGGGAGGTGGTCATGCCCCTGTACTCGGCTTTGGTGAGTCCTCACCTCTAGTACTGTGTCCGGTTTTGGGCCCCTCACTACAAGAGGGACATTGAGGTGCTGGAGACGGTACAGAGGCAGGCTACGGAGCTGGTAAAGGATTTGGAACATATGTCCTATGAGGAATAGCAGAGGTATCTGAGGCTGTTTAGCCTGGAGAAGAGGAAATTGAGGGGAGACCTTACCACTCTCTACAGCTACCTGAAAGGAGGTTGTGGAGAGGTGGGAGTTGGTCTGTTCTCCCAACAGAGTGATAGGACGAGGGGGAATGACCTTTAGGACAAGGGGAAATGGATTTAAATTGCTCCAGGGGAGGTTCAGGTTAGATATTAGGAAGAATTTCTATACTGAAAGGTTTGTCAGGCATTGGAACAGGCTGCCTGGGGAGGTGGTTGAGTGACCATCCCTGGAGGTGTTTAAGAGAAGAGTAGATGCTGCCCTGAAGGATGTGATTTAGTGGTATTCATAGGGCTAGGAAAAGGT
>NW_009728025.1:24763-32595 GCF_000703405.1 Apaloderma vittatum | reverse complement strand
GACGGCTGAAGCGCAGCTCCTTGACTCGCCTAAGCAGATTCGTGTCTCCGTTATGGGAAGACAAAAGAGGTGATGACAAGCTTCCAGAGCGGGACATCGCAGGTGGGAGCCAAACTTCGCAGAGCAGGGCTGCGAACAGCGATGGCAACGCCTGCGAGCTGTAGCGGAGGATGGGGTGGGAGAGTGGGGTTTCAGCTGGGCTTGCCCAGGCTCCCCTTGCCAGCTGCTGGGGCTTGCAGGCCTTGCCCAGATTTGGGAGCTTTGAGACTCAAGGGGATCGTGAAGTGGGAATGGGAAGAGTTGAGACAACCAAGACTTGGGCGAGAAGGGCCAGGCTAGAAGGAACTCCAGAGTATTGGGACTGGTCCTCAGGTGCTGTAAACACATATCTGAGAGCTGAGGCTGTGGGCTAGGGAAATACAGACTTTTTGACTCTAAGTAGCTTAAATTGTCCCAAACTAAGAGTTTGCAGAACTTCTGTGTCCTTTACAGGTGCGGAGGGATCAGTAGATGGGAAGGGAGGCAATGGGGAGTTGCAGGTGTGCTGCTGATAGGGTTGTTCCTGGGGCGAGAAGGACTCTAAATAAAGCTGTGGAAGTGAGAAGACAGAGATTTCTCTCTCGCTGTTGCAGGTTGTTTGACTTGGACCCTGACCTGTTGCCCCTTTTCCAGTACAACTGCAAGCAGTTTGCCAGCCCTCAGGAGTGCCTCTCTGCCCCCGAGTTCCTGGATCACGTCAGGAAGGTAAGAGGGCCTGTGGCAGGGCTGGAGAGCAGCCTCCATGGAGGAGGATGTCCTTAAGCGATGGCTTAGAATTGTGGGGTGTCTGACTGGGGAGTCTCCTCCTGAAATGGTAGCTGCAGGGGGTTACTCATGCTAGCAGAAAGTGCCATTGCCAGGACAAAGTGCCCCACAACAGTGAGGAGGGGATGAGGATGTAGGTTGTGGTGGATAAGAACAACCATGCTGATTTCTGTGCCCTTGTCTGAGAGTGTGAAAGTTGGATGCCCCTTTCTTCTACCATGGAAGTGCCTCAGTGAGCTCACTTCTATCGGAAGACTAAAGCAAGCCTTCTGTTTGGCCACAAGCTGACCAGGAGGTGGCACAGAGCTGGGCAGTGGGCCAGACTCCTCTGGACTCACTACTTTGTAAAGGCTGTTGGTGCAGCTGCAGAACCAGAAGGGCTACGGCATCTCTTGGATAGTCTCTGGCAGGGGGAGTCTGCAATAGACATTTGCCTCCCCCGAAACAGGGAGAGGAACAATGTTGATGTCAGCTGTGGCACCTCATACGTGGACAGAATTACACCCTTTGCTGAACCCTAAAGAGCAGCCACACCTGGGGGCCAAGCACAGCCTTGGTTTGCAGATACCTTCCTAAACTGTCTGGTTCCACCTTTAAACCACTTTGTTGTCTTGTTTGCCTGTCTTTATTCCTTGTAAGAGACTGTTTCAGGGCTCTGATAGCTGCAAGCTTTTTGTTTTCCAGCTTCTGTTTATTGGCAAAGTTAAATCCATTTTTACTTCTGCTGTTTTGCCTTGAGCTGAAATAGCTCTTTGCTTTTGTTGGAGATAATTTCCCTGTTGAAATTACAGAGCACAGTTCTATCACCTCTTGGCTTTGCCAAGCAAACCATGCCCTGGCTTTAATCTTTTCTTCTAATTTGATGTGTCTATTCCCTTCATTCCTCATTAACTCTTCTCTGTCCTGTTTCCATTTGATTCTTCGTGCTCCTGGGAGACTGCGGTGGTATGTGCTTTACTGGAGCAGGTCTCTTGGCTGTACTATCCGCTCCAGCTCCTCAAAATAGAATCATAGAATAGTTTTGGTTGGAAGAGACCTTCAAGATCATTGAGTCCAACCTTTGTCCCAGCCCTGTCAACACCACTAAACCTTGTCCCTCAGAACAACATCTGCCCATCTCTTAAACACCTCCAGGGATGGCGACTCAACCACCTCCCTGGGCAGGCTGTTCCAATGCCTGACAACTGTCTCAGTAAAGAAATTCTTCCTAATATCCAACCTGAACCGCCCCTGGAGTGACTTAAGACCATTTCCCCTTGTCCTATCACTCACCACTAGGGAGAACAGACCAACACTCTCCTCGCTACAGCCTCCTTTCAGGTAGTTGTAGAGAGTGGTAATGTTTCTCCTCAGTCTTCTCCAGGCTAAACAGCCCCAGATCCCTCAGCCGTTCCTTGTATGACAAATACCTTGGCTGTTGGAGTTGGAGTTGCTTTATCTACAATTACACCATCTTGTCAGCTTCTCATTGGAAACTCTAGTCCTGGCAACTTCCAGCGCTCCTCTGCAGTTGTCCTGGGGTCCTGGCTGCTGTAATGACTGCATCAGTGCTAGATCTTAGCCTGTAGCTGCTCTGCTATAGGGCTCTTTACCCACTCTGGGACAGGGAGGTCAGCAGTGCTGCCTACGGTGGCACCTCTGGCAGTGTCCCATGGATGGATGTTGTGCGTGCTGTGGTCAGCATGCCTCACTGATGTCACACACAAAACACACCAGAGCAAAAGAAAGCTCAGAGGGCATCTGCTGGGCTGGGAGGTGGTCAGGCTGGGAAGGGTGAAGTAGAGGGTTGAGACTCTGTTCCTCTGGGAGGGCAGCAGAGCCTTGCTGTTAACGCTGTTCTGCCTTTGTGATCCTGCAGGTGATGCTGGTGATCGATGCTGCTGTGAGCCACCTGGAGAACTTGTCCTGCCTGGAAGAGTATCTGTGCAACCTTGGGAAGAAGCACCAGGCGGTTGGTGTGAAGGTCGAGTCTTTCTCGGTGAGGTGTCCTCTCTTAGCCCACTAGAGCTGTGTTTGTGCAGCCCTGCCTGCAGTCCTTGGCTGTCTCCATCACTCTGTGCCCACCTGCTGGGTTCAGCTGGCTGGAGAGAAAGCTGGTGGCTCAGAGCAGCCCCCAAGCTGCTAATACCGATGTAGTGACGTTGGTCCTCTTCAGAGGCAGCAGGGTCCCTCACCAACCCTGCATCCAATGTATGGGTGCTCCTGGATGGGATTGCTCACAGGTCCATGAGGAGCAGTGCCCTGCGGAGAGACCTGAGAGGTGGTGAGGCAGGTCCTGGGCATCCAGCCTGGGGTCTGATCCACTTTCCTGGCATCAGGGCATCCATTGCTCAGCTCTGCTGATCCGCTGCTATGCCAGGGGACAGGGCTGTCTTCCTGCGTCAGGGAGCCAAGGAGGATGGACTGTACATCTCCCCTTGCGTCCGTGCCTGTTCCTTGCCTGTAGGGCTCACTCACGCTGGGCTGTGGGGTGGGGGCCAGCATAGGGCAGGAGAAGGAGATGGTGTGGGCTGGCTCTGGGTCCTCTCTGAGCAGCCAGTGATGGGGTGGCCTGGTGCAGCTGGTGGAGGATCTGCTGCCCTGCAGTGGGAGAAGTCCAAAAAAGCAGTGAAGCAAGAGAAGGGGCTGCGTGTTGTCCTTCGGTGCTGAACTTGACACCACTCTGTTTGATTTGCAGACTGTTGGTGAGTCCTTACTGTACATGCTGGAGAAATGCCTTGGCACTGCCTTCAGCCCAGACGTGCGGGAGGCTTGGAGCAAACTCTATGGTGCTGTGGTGAAAGCCATGCGACGTGGCTGGGAGACTCTCCCAGAAGGAGACTAGATCCTGCCAACCATCCCCATCTCTGACCGTGCAGTGGTCCTGGGCAGGGGCTGCGCTCACGCCACGCTCTCTGCCTCTCTCCACCTCTGTCTTTCTCTGTGTACCAGCCCATCACTGTGTCCTCCAGTCAAGTGTGCTTCAGGGCTCTCCCAGTGATTCTGCCTTGCTTTGACATGACCATGTCTCTGCCTTTGCTAAGGGCTGGCAGGGTGCATCTCTGCAGCAAAGCCTAACAGTGCCACAGCACAGGTACGCTGCACTGCTCCAAAGTTCCTTTGGGCTTGTTGGAGCACCAACAACCATGTACCTACTCTGGTTTTCAGTTGGTTCGTCTTCCCTTCCTAACCCTACTTAGATGACAGCTGGTATAGGTCTCTCGGGCTTCTTTGCCCAAGATCCTATTTGCTGTGCTCAGGACCTGCCAGGTCTGGCACTGCTCACTCCTTCCACGCTGGTGTGCCCGGTTCAGCTGTGGCAGTGGCAGATTTGGCTCCCTCCAGGGGCAGCAGAGGTGGGAGCTGACTGAGCTGTGTGGCCAACCTCCACAAACCTTGTGAAGAGCTTTTGCCCCTCTCCTTTGGCCAACACTTCACTGCTGCATGAATAATTCTGATGCTCTCTTCTGCCTTGCTTCTCCCCTGGATGGGATCCATGGCTTTTCGTAATGTCAGGTTGGTCACAACTCAGTGTGTTTTCAAGAAGTGGATTCACCTGAAAGGCTCTGTGTTGGTCTGGCCAGTTGGTTTAACCTCACTGCCAGCTGTACTGCAGCAGCAGTGGTAGCTCTTTACTGTTTTGTGTTAAGGAGAATAAAGCAAATACAAGGAAAAAATGTCCTAAAATACAAGCGAAGGTTGCAATCATGTCATGGCAACAGCTTCCAGAAATGATTCTGGTTCTTGGCCAGGGAAAGTGTAGCTGGAATTTCTCTGCTGATGCTGTCAGGACCTGGAGCACTACCCAGCTGCACACAGTGCCCATTGGTAGAGCTCCTCACCCTTTAGTAATCCCTCCCAGACATACCCGAAACACAGCCAGTTCGGAGCAGGGCACCCAGTTAGGTGCGTGCAGCAGTGCTGTGTCAGGACAGGAGTGAGAAAATGGCATCTTGCAGAAGAAATCCCAGGAAACAGCTGAGAGGCAGCACCTGATGGCTTTGGGGGAACTGAACTTGAGCTCTTCAAGTGAGAAGTTGCTGTGGGACAGGCAGAACCATATTTCCAGCAATCGCTACCCCCAAGGCAAGGACATAGAGCACATGTTCAGTTACAGACAGTGCCCTTTTGCTGCTCCTTCTGGGCAGGAGGAGCCCAGCATTGAGGGCTGAGATGGTCCTGTTCTAGAGACATGTTCTTCCTATACTCAGTGGTCCTCCACTCTGGGGTAGGAGAGGGCTGCTTGCCCCTCACAGCTGCAGCTGAGGTCTCTCAGCCCCATGCTGTGGAGAGGATGCTGGGGTGTCCTGTGAGACAGGGCTCTGCTTCCCTTCCACTGGGCCTGGTGGTGGCCATGTGCTTCCAGCAAGCAAGGAGCCCTCCAGCTGTGTTTGGGAGTGGATCTGAGGGATGTTGTGGAACAGGCAGTGAACATGCCCATGTAGGATGCTTTCCTCCCTCTGGGACCAGGCTCCTCTCCTGCAGCCCTACAGTGTGGTGCTGTGATTCCTGGCCCATGGCTCTCTCCATCAGCTGGGTTAGGTGAGGTCCTCCCATTCTCATGCCAGGCAGTGAGGGCTAGAGGGCAGTTGCTAGCTGTGATGGCAAGGTATGGGACAGGAGGGGTTGGGAATGGGGACATCCTCCTTGCCACCCTGTTCTAGGGCATCAGCCTTCAGCATCGCAGGAGGCACCTTGTGGTTCTAAGTAGGCAGCTGTGTGATGGGTGGGGTGTGGGTGTCACTGCCCCAAACCATCCCCACTCCCTCTAGCTTTCCCAGCTCTTTGACGTCTCCTCTTCTGTACCACTTTTGTGTAACTCCCAAGAGAACTGAACTAGTCTGTGTGCCTCTTACACCCCGCTGTACTGTTTAATAAAGAGCAACAGTAAGTCTTAGCTCTTTTTGCTGCCCTATGTTTATTTTAATATAAAAGGCCAAATCAAGCCAAAAAAAAAATAAAAAAGAATGACAGAGAGGGTTTACTGTTTTCTCATTGACTCTAGCTTTGGAGCTATTGGTCACTGGGAGTGCTAAGTGTAGTCCAGCTCTACGGGCATGAGAAGCATCCAGCAGCAGTTGTCTGTCGGGAGATTTTGTGCGCTGTAATTGAATGGGTGAGCAAAAGAGGGACGAGAAAAGGCATTCTGCTGCTGATTGCTCATTATCCTTCAATTTTAATGATCTCTAATGGAATTAGAATCTTAAACAATCAGCCTAAAAAAATTTTCCCTTTTCTGTTGTTCAGCTGCTGCTTTTGTTCTTTGGGATAGCATCGGCTCATCTGCTGCTGGTCACCCTTGGCCTTGCAGCCAAGTCCTACCCAGCTCTGCGCAGTGTCCACCCTGCCAGCTGGACTGCGGCGCTGCTCTAGCAGGAGCAGCTGGTGGGGATGCAGGAGGTCCTGTCTCCTCCGTCCCAGGGCACGCTCTAGCTTTGACATGATGAGTTTCCAGCTCTGAGCAAGTTGGGCACTTGGCACTGAAGGACAGTCCCTAGAGTGGGGAAGCCATCTCATGGTCCCTAATAGCATCTCCTGAGGGTTGGAAATCCCAGCACTGCCACAGGAGAGCATAGTGAGCGTGCTGGGAAAGCTGTGCTGCTCTGCCTTAGGCAACATTTAGGATGGGTCTTGTTCTGCAGGGCACTGGGTGACAGGCTGAAGGGCAAGGAGAGCAGCAGAGATCTGGCCATAAAGAAATCCTCCACATGGTTCATTGCTAAAATAAATGTTCCAGCTCTTCATTGCCTGGAGCACAACTGCGAGCCTCGGAGCTGGCGGTAGGAGCCCAACTCCAGCACTGTGGAGCACCCCCATCTTTGATCCTCCTGTGCCAGCATGAAAGTTTGCCGTGGGTCCCACAAATCACCCCCTGGCCTTGGCTGCTGCCCAGCAGGATGCTCCCGGCACTGCCCACTGTCAGCCAGCACAGCAGGAGACACCATGAGATTGCCTGGCCCTGTCTGCAAGGGATGTTTGTATGTGCAGGCTGTCATTGGGAGCAGGTTTCTGAGGGCTACAGTAGTGGAGGCGCAGAGTGATGTGGCTTCCACAACCTTGTTAGGCTGTGATGAGCTTCCCTGGTGCGAGGACTGGGAGACCCATGAGCTGGGGGCAATTACAGCCCTGACTCACAGCTGGGGCTCCTGCCACAGCTCCCTGGTGCCAGCAAGGCCCTACATTTTGCCCCATTTGCTGCTAATTATGAACTGGGGGAGCGGGGGGCCTCTCTGAGGGTGTGTGATGAAGGGAGTGGGGTTTTTTTAAAGTTTTCCAGTTTTTCACCCGAAGAGAAGCCCCAAGCCCCCTGCTGTGTACCATAAGCTGCACTGGCTGGTCAAGGCTCACACCAGGGCAGCTGTAGTGGGGCTGGCAGAAGGAACCTGCTGAAGCCAGAGGCAAAGCATTCAACTAAGAATTTGGGTATAAAGAGTGTGTTTTTTCGGAAGCAGGAGAGAAGCAAGAGAGTGCTGTCTGCTCAAAACCTAAAGAAAGGCTTCCAAAATGGTGTTTGCCCCCTTCCATGGGACTTGCTGGTGGGCAGTTCAGCTTTGGGAGTATCTGCTCCATCCCCAAATGGACTAGGTCTCCCTGCTACTCCACTCCTTGCTGTGGTCCCAGAGGAGCTTCAGGCTTCTTCCCACTCCCTCCAGGCAGTGTGTGCCCCTCTGGTGGTGTCCTGAGGCAGCCCTGCCTGCAGGGCAAGCACTGGCAGAGGACAGGCAGCAGAAGCACATATCTCTCCTGGGGCTGCAACTCATCCCCAGTGCTGGTGATCATGCCAAGCGCTGTGCCAGCCTTTCTGAGGGGCATAGCAGGGTGCTTCCCCGCACCTATGCCTTTGCTGCTTCAGCCCACTCACTGGGCTTTGCTTCTGTGGGGACTGTGATGGACAAGGAGGTGCCTCAAGGCGGGTAGCTGTCCAAGTGGTCTCCTCACCACTGAAGCCTCTGCAGGACTTCCTCAGGAAGGGTCAAAAGCAGCCCACAGGTGGGCAAAGGTGCTGAGGTGCTTTCACAGGCTCCAGCATCAGGCAGGATGTGCGGGGG
>NW_009728025.1:23668-24742 GCF_000703405.1 Apaloderma vittatum | reverse complement strand
AGTGGCTGGGTGAAGTCATTTTATTCAAGGCACGGTCATAGCAATAAATCACGAGAAGGTACAGACCTCTGGCACATTCCTACAGTGGGGCAGCCAAGGGCAATCGGTCCAGCAGCCCAAGATCCGAGGACGCGGTGCCACTCGCAGGCACTTGCTTCCACCTGGAGAGAGGTCGCCAGCATCCCCCCTGCTCTGGCCAGGGCTATCCCCGGAACAGGCAGTCAGGGTAGCAACTAAGGTGCAGGCAGCCCCCGGGGCGCCTGGCCAGGGAGCCGCAACACTCACACCCCCAACCCCCCTGGGTATTTTCTGAGGTTGAGAGGGAGCGGCCAAGCTCAAGGTCCCCTGAGGCAGCAGCTCAGTGGTGCAGCCATTGCCCCAGCACACAGAAGCCTGAGTGGGATGGGGGCCACATGGGCCAAGCTGAGACCCACCAACTCCACGGGGATGTCCCAGGGCCTCTTGAGTTCAACAGAGACCCACAGCTCCCTGCTGGCCTGCCTTTTAAACTTAACCCCACCTCTCCAGGCCTGCTACACTGCCCTGTCCCGCTCCCAGTGCCACCAGTAATGCTGAGCAGCCCCACGGCCGAACACCTGCCTTCACACAGCACCACGCGCGCACCAGCGGCCCGAGCTGCAGTGTCATCCCTTCCCTCCCTGCACGCCCTGGGGATGGTGGCTAGAATGCTTTGAAGTCAGCAGGTAAATAAGGAGCAGGAAAATCAGCCCTGAAGCCAAAGTGGGGCTAAGCAAGGAGTAAGCATGCCCGGGGGGGCTAACCTGGTGGAAGAAGGGCCAAGCAGGGTGAGGATCTGCCCTCATCCCCAGGGACCTCCATGGTTGCTGCAGATGAGCTGGAAAATCCCAAGGATGCTGCCCAGGCAGGAGCCAGTGCACTGACCACAGCAGGACTCGCACTCGAGGGGCAGTGCAGCTGCAGGGGAAGCATCCCGTGGCTGCAGCTTGTGTATGAGGACAGGATGTGGTGAACTGGGACCTAGAGGCCAGAGTCCTGCCAGACCCCTCCCTGCATTTCTGTTGCAACAGGATGGAGGCATGTGGGTCCCACAGG
>NW_009728025.1:23428-23646 GCF_000703405.1 Apaloderma vittatum | reverse complement strand
GGGAGAGGAGCTGCCCTCCCAGCCATCAAACACACTCATCCCTTGACCTCCTGCTCCTCCTTGAGGACCCAAGGGAAGAGGCATGGTGCAGCAGTAACAGCAGGACAGGGTAGAAAGGTGGGGAAGAGCTGGGCTCGCGTTTTGATGCCTGGCTCAGGGCAGAGCCACTGGTGTTCAGGTGGATGTGGGAGCAGCCCTGGGCACTCACCTCCACCCAA
>NW_009728025.1:11976-23347 GCF_000703405.1 Apaloderma vittatum | reverse complement strand
TTGGGGGGGGCAGCAGTCAGAGGCAGGAGCCTGCATGGCTGGCACCAGGGCTGGTAGTGGGATGGCCACCACGAATAGTGAGTGGACAAGATAGGAAACAAGGGTTAGGGGTGGGCGTCCCCTGTCACTGAGGACCTGCGGGACAGTGGGCACATTCGTCTGAGCTGTCTGGACGGCTTCCCCCTCATGGAGGGGCCAGGGTCTCCCTCCTGCCCCCAGAAGCATGGCCTCTCAGGGAGACCCTCTCCCCACACTGCTGCACTCCCTGTTCCCCACAACAGGCTGGAAGAGGCAGGGGGGGGCAGGGGGGGGCAGGGCACAGGCAGCGCGGGGTCCCGAGCAGAGCCTCCCTCCCCCTCCCATGCAATTGGGTCCCTCCACATCAGTCCTGTCATCCCCCTGCCCTGTCAGCAGTGTGGCCCCCAGCAGTGCTGGGAAGGCTCCTTCCTGCCCTCCTGGCAAATCCTTCACTCTTGGCACAGCTGGTCTTTGCCCCAGCAGCGAGGATGCTCATTGGTAGCCGGCCTGGCTTTCCATGACAGGGCCACTCCTGTACTCGCCCTCCACTGTCTCCAGCTCCGTCTCAAAGCTCTGCAGTCCCCCGTCCTCCCCGTCCTCGGCTGGCTCCAGGTGGTTGCCCATGGTGCCATAGGACTGGTGTGCTGGGGAAGCTGCTGGTGTCAGGCTCAGCTCAGGCTCCTGCAGGACAGTGGCCACGAAGAGCTGCCCCGGGGGGCGGCAGGGAGTCAGGGCCCAGGAAAGTGAGGCAGGGTGGCCATGGCAGGGCCTGGAAGGGGTACTCACATTGGAGTTGGGAGTGGAGGAAACACTGCTCCGCTCCACATCACTGAAGGTGCCCTCAGACTGGTCGGACATCTGGGGAGAGGGAAGCCAGGAAGAAACACTGGTGTGAGGACTCTCAGCTAAAGCCAGCAGGCAGCCAGGCACCACCTCAGACTCCCAACGGCAAGCAATACCGAAGAGGTGAGGATGGGACACAGTGGGGCGAGGGAAACTGCCTGCACTCACCTGGTAGCTGGAGGGTTTCCGCGGCTGCAGCTTCTTCAGGCAGAGGCCAAAGAAGGAGAAGATGATGCAGGAGAGGAGGACCACAAAAGTGAAGAGGGTGACAGGGCGGGTCGGACCTAGAGCACAGAGACACTGGGGCAGCACATGAGCCTCCCAAGGGCCTGCTGCATGTCCAGGTGAGCCCTAAGCTGGTGCCTGCTTTGGGTGTTACAACTTCTCAAACCCAGTTCTCGAACATGTTCTCAAACACCAGCTCACACATCCTTCATCTGCCAGGTCTCCATCACAACTTCCCCCTTCCCACCCTTCATGCCATGCCTAACTTGGGTGACACCAGTGGCTTGTCTCTCCCAGGCACCAGATGTGACTCTGAGCAGTGACAGGGGACAGTCGCAAGCTCTCCCTACCGAGGCGCAGGACGGAGAAGAAGAGCAGCCAGAACATGCAGAGGATGGGGGCCACCACGACCTGGCTGATGGCAGCGATGTGGAGTCGCTGGTTTAGCTTGGTGGGGATGTACACGTAGTAGATGTTGTACCGGTCAACCATGTGCTTGAGCAGCATGTAGAGCAACCCTGACGGGAGGAGAGGGGCCATTAGACAATGGTGACAGCCAGGTCACGGGGCCAGCAGGGCAGGCCCAGGGAAGGATGCCCAAGGGTGCCCTCCTGTACCATGCAGGAAGCTTGCGTTCCCACAGCACTGCCAGTGGCCAGGATAGAATGTTCTTGACATGGGCAGGGGCAGTGGGACCATGGGCATGGGATCATACTCACCGAAGGGGACGATGATGGGGCAGGTAATGCTGTACGTCATGACGACAGAGAAGATGCAGCAGGTCCAGGCATACTCCAATCCAAACTGGAACTGGTAGGCTTGGCTCTGGGGCACAATCAACAGTGTCATTACTGCCTCTGCCACTGCAAAGGCTGCACTTGCCTTTGCTTCCTGGCCCACATGGCTGCCTCCCCCCATTTGCCCCCACAAAGCCTGAAGAAGTCCCCACAAGCCTCCCCACAGGACTGGAACAGCCTGAGTTTCCAGCAAGTGCATCCCTGCTGTGCCAGGGGTTGTGTAGGCTCAGAGGTGACCAGACCCACGTACCCGCTTGACGTGGAGCCGCTCGGGCTCAGACTTGGCGAAGCAGAGCCGGGCGGTGTAGACGAGGAGGCCCGGGATGCGCAGCAGCTCCATGGCTGTTCCAATCAGGCTGGAGGTGACCACGTAGTTGACGAAGAAAGCGCCATTGTCTGGGAGGAAAACGCACCTGCCCCAGGGATGAGGAGGGTAAGAGGATGATTGGGCACGCAGCTGGGAGAGCTGCCAGGGGCTGATGTCAGGCACTCCTGCTTGCCCAACAGGTTCAGGACCTCCCCGATACTCACTGAAACTTGATATTGGCCTCGTCCAGAAAGTGGGTGTCAAAGAGCCAGCGGAAAAAAAGGTCCAGGCTGGAGGGGGGAGAAGAGGAGCAACTCAGAAAGAGAGGCAGCTACAAAACAATGAGGGGGGCACCATGCGAGCGTGGGCTTTCTCCTGTTCCGGGTGGGAGAAAGCCTCTGGGCCCTGCACTGCCAGAGCAGATCCTTCTGCCACACGGGACCACTGTGACGTGGGTGCTCGTCTCCCAGCTGGTCAGAATTGCCCTAGATGGGGCTACAGATAACCTGACCTGGTCGCTTCAGGGTCTGCCAAAGGGCTGATCCCAAGCAGGGCACCACCAGCACCCTCAGGTCAGCTGTGGCGGCCTGGCAAGCTGCTCCACTCCCCTCCTTCTCCACAGGGAAGCTTTCTGTGTGTGACTATCTGGGAGCAGCTTGGCATGGCTAAAGTGCAAATGTTTTCCTCCCCAGACATCTGAGTTTCAGTGGCGATGGGCTCTCAGCCCTTTGGGGCTGGCTGGTGGGAGACAAGGGGCCACAGCGTGATCCCAGGTGTGATCCTGTCTTCCGGCAAGCAGGGAGAGCAGTGCAGCAGAGTGGTCCATACCTGCTCAGCCCCAGGGAGGGAAGGATGATGACCATGAACACCAGGAAGAAGAAGCACTTGTGCATGGTGAGCTGATTTTCACTTGACCTGCAGAGAGGGGAGGCAAGAAAAGAACGTTGCACTTTTCTGAGGCAGTGCAGCTGCTGAGTGAGAGGCTGGGCTGTGTCTTGCTCTTCACCAAGAAGCTACTCCTCCTAGCCCCACGAAGCCACCTGCATTTGATGTGTGCATCTACTAAGGCCCTGCAAAGCCCCTCCCAGGCCAGAGGACTCACCAAAAGGAATCAGCTGTAGTGAAAGCTCTTGTCCTCCCAGCCTCTCATCTCCTTCATCCCTGCCCTCTCCTATCATCCCTGCTTGTGTGTCTACAGTAAGAGCAGTTGGGTATCTATAATGTGTTCAGGAGCCATTTCCCCTGGGAGAAATAAGGGAGGTGGTAACAAAGCTCCTGCAAGGACTCAGGAGACAAGGCATAGGGGTTGGGGCCAGTGGAGGGTCAAGAAGAAAGCATATTGTAGGAGCTGGGCAGAGCTTCCTCTGCAAGGAGACTTTGAGCATCCTGAAGGTGCACTTCCATCTTGGAGTGCCAGGGGCACAACTGGCATGTGCTGCCTGAGTCACGGCCATGGTCCTGCTGCTGCCAGTCCACCATCACACCACTCCTTTCACAAATTTCTTCAGACTCATCTTAAAACCAGCTCCTCCTGCCTTTGTCAGCAGCTTGGAAGTGTTGAGGGCTATGGCAAGGAAATGGCTCATTTGGGCATGGACCCAAGTTCATGCTCTTTCCATCAAGAGCAACACCTATGGGGTTCTGCCACTCTACTGCCTGCCTCCTTGAAGGTCGTGTCCCACAAGTCCTAATGAGGTTCCTCCAATCTATCTCAGACCCAAGGGAGTGTGCAGGTCAGCCTCATTACCTTGTCCAGTGTGACTCGAAGAATGCTGAGTAGTAGACAAGGAAGGGCAGGAACACAGAGAAGGCCCAGAGCAGCAGCGTAGGGAAGAACTGGGTGATGATGGGGTTCTGCAGGAAGAGAGATGCCAGACATCCCCTCAGGAAACTGCTGGAGCTCAGCCATGCTGAAGGCATCCCCTCCCTGAGCAGGAGCATTTGTTTCAGGAGGTAAGAACCTGAGGCCAGCCAAAGGCACAACGGGCATGCTCTGAGCCCCAGTGCCCACCCAACAGCTCACAGGTCAATGACCAGGATGAGGATGTGCTGCTGGAAGCTCCAAACATCTCTTGGAGCTCTTCCCACCTCTCTTCTATCGCATGGACACCAATCTGCCCTCCTCCACGGACACCAGCACCAAAGCTCAGGTTTGCACAGGTGCCCCAGGGCTCTGCCACTGGAAACACAAGAAGGGTGTGGATGGCAGGCAGGGGCATGACCACTCCTTGCCTCACATCAGTGCCCATCCCAGTGATGGCTCGTCTTTCTGAACTAATGTGGAGATGGTGCTCTCCCCCTTTCACAGACAAGCCTGGAAATGGAGACCCTTTGGGAAAGCTGGCCCCAGGGACTACCTTGAGGCTCTCCACAGGATGTGTGACGTTGAACATATCCATAGTGTTGACAATGATGGCTGGCGTGGTGAGGAAGAAGAGAAGGACGAAGAGGCAGATGTTAAGGAAGATGAATCGCACCCACCAGGATGTGCCACGGACTGACAGATTCTCCCTGTGAGACGAAAGCATGAATTCAACACGTTGTGGGGGAAAAGTCTTGTGTCCTGGCCCTCCCAGACTGGTTCCTCAGTGCTCAGCCTCCCACTATCTGCAGAAACCATCCCAGCAGCCACTGCTTTGAGCTCACCCTCTCCCCAACCTGTGTTGCTGCAGAGGTCTCAGGATCTGAGAATGGCCACAGTGAGGGTCCCCACCACCAGGAGGCTTTGGAGTCAGGCTGGAGAAATCGGAGCCTGGCAACCACCCCAAACCTCCTCTGGCTGCATCCTGCCACCTGTGAGGTGATCACCCCAATCACCCCCGTTGACTTCTGCTATGGCCACAGGAGGCATTGTCAGCCTCTGCCACCCTGGAAAAGCGCCCTATAGATATAGATACTACAGCTACATGGACTACCTATAGCTCTGGGCACAGGCTCCCTATAGGTATGAGCATGGCTCCCCTCTCGCTGTTCAACCCCCTCCCTCCCACCATGGGGATTCACCAGATGATATCGCTGGGTGCAGGGGCGTAGCGAACGCCCCAGTGGTGTGACTTGACCACGGTGGTGACAGAGGACTGCTGGGGGTGCTTGCGGCAGCGGATGTGGCTGTAGTCCTTCAAAATCCTGCAGAAGGGAGTCAGGGGTCAGGTCCAGACCAGCGGCTCAGAACCTCCCTGCTACATCTTGTCAGACCCCTTTTCACAGCAGCCACCTCTGCAGATGGCAGAGGCGCAGAGACAGACCCATTGCCTGGTCTCAGCTGGAGAAGCTGGCGAGGTGCCCCAGCTTCCCAGCAGCAGTCACCACCAGGCTGGTGGTGTTTCCATGCCCGTTGCAGGAGAGGCACTCACACAGCCGTCATCCGCTCATCTTGGAAGGTGACGAAGGCCATGTCGAGCCGCTTGAGCGTGATGCGGTTGCGCTCAGCATTGAACTCATCCGTGAGCTTTTCCTCCAGCTCCCCGTAGTACTGCTCGGCATCCACCTGCAGGAGCAGCGAGGGCTCTGCCACGTTCACTGGGCTGGGGCACGGGCAAGCTGCCCTGCCTGCAGCCCTGTCCGTGTCCTTACCTGCTCAAAGCCACAGAAGCGGCAGCAGAAGATGCGAGCGCAGGGGTGGGTTTTGATCATGATCTTCCCCTCTTTCTGCGCCTTGGTGGTGAAGTAAAGTCGCCCCTTCATTGCCTTGCGCCTGCCAAGAAGCCAGTAGGGGCAAGGGTCACTCAGGGAGTGGCAGGCAGACAGACAGGATGCCTCCACATGGTGGGCAGGAGCATTGCACCCACCTACAGAGGCAACAGGGACCTGCACACACTCACCTCTCTGCATCCAGTTTCATCAGCTTGCGCACGTCGAAACAGAACTGGACGCTGGTGACGGTGCAGCTGGGATAAGCCTCACTGTGGGCACAGTGACACAGTGGCACCGGCAGCTGGGGGACAAGGACAGTCCCTGCCACCTGCTCGCCAACTGTCTGGCAAGACTGCAGCACACCACTACTCACTGGAAATGCTTGATGATAAGGGAAGGGTCTGTAATCTCCTTGGGGATGTGAGTAACCATCAGCGTCCGGGCAACCTGGGGAAAGAGAAGGGGCAGAGGGGTGGGGGACCAGAGGTTTGCAGGATGTCTCGCTGCTACCCTGCTTGCCCTGTCACTAGGAAGGCAGAAGCAAGGTGGGGCACCAACTGCTACCTTGGAGACTTTAGCACAGACCTCCTCAGTGCTCACTTCCAGACCTCGGTGGCATAGCTGGATGCTGCCACTTCGGCAGTCAGACAGACACAGCAGAGCTTCAATCTCAAGAGACAAGGCAGCAAGAGAGATTTGCCTCTGGGCTGCCAGGATTTCTCAAGAAACTGGGAGAAAACTAGCCACATCTTTTCCTGCCTGCCCAGTCTGTTTCTCAGGCTCTCCCTACCTACAGGGACCATCCTTTCCACAAAGCACAAAGTTGTCCACAAAATTAGGCAGGCCTAGAGGAGGGGTGGTTGCTCACCTTCTCATTCTCTCTGTATTCAAGGTGGACAGAATGGTGGGCCATGCAGAGGATGGTGAGGATGAAATAGATGAGGGCGAAGATGCTGTGCAGCCACAGGAGACGGTCCCTGCAGGAGGGGAAGGGCGGATCAGCGAGCATCGCAGTGCACGTACGGCACGTGGACCAGCCTGGCACTCAACATCTCACATGTGGCCATCCTGGCTGCCCAGCAGGACCTCCCCAAATCAGCTGCCCAGACCCCCATCTCAGGGACAAGAGGGGCAGCGTGCAGGGTGTTGGATGACACATCACAGAAATGAGGCTGCCCAGCACCCCCAAGAGCACTTCTCCCCACAGTGGGGCGAAGGGAGCAGCGCCAGAGCGCTGACCACCATGGCTGTGCTCGTGCATGGGGCAGACAGACATGTGGGGTACCCCAAGCGGTGTGCTGCTCACATGGGCCTGTCCCTGTCCCCAGCACGGGGCTGTGGTGAGCACTATGCCTGGGAGCTTCCAGCAGCACCCAGCACAGCAACACCACACACAGCCCCCCCACCGGATGCGGGAGCGACGTACTGTGTTGGGATGTTGGCGATGGTTGTCCGGCCGAAGTGGGTGGGGTTGTTTCCTGCAGGGAAGAGGAGAAGTGGGAGGTTAAGGGAACCCGGTGAAGTGTGCATGTCTGTGCATGCAGTGGCTCTGATCTTTGCTCCCTACTTTTCCACCTGCCAGGTCCCCCACTGCCCTGAAGCTCCCTGCCTCTCATGTTCCTCTGTCCCACAGCTGATGGTGGGTTCCTGCTCACATGGGGGCTCTTGACGGGGAAGGTTCTTCTTCCCTCTCCCCTGGCAGCACCATGCTCACCACGAGGCTGGGGAAGCTTGCACCATGCTCCTGAGCCATCCCACGGCTGGGGAAACACCTACCCAGGAGGTCCCCTGAGAAGTTGACGGGCAAGATGACAGCCACAGAAAGCATGCAGACCAGCATCAACAGGACCAGGAGGTGCCGCTGGAAGGAGAGGTAGGTGGTTGCGTCGATCCCACACTTGCTCTGAATCTCCTCGTCCCTAGGGGAGAGGCAGGTGGAGGTGAGCACTGGTGGTGCCTCCCCTCACCATTTCCCCCCCCAGGGACACTGGCTGCTCCAGCCTCCCCCAATCCCCATAAACTTCATGGCATCCGCCCTGGGGCACATGGGATTTGGGCACAGAGGGAATGAGGGACACAAGTGATCCTCGGGCTGCAGTCCCATTATAGGACTGGCTCCTATCAGAAGAGGTTCAAGCCTTTTTCTTTGGGATGGAATCCAGGGACCAGGAGGAAACACAGAGGTGAGCCCTGTGCTCTCTCTCTGGAAAGATGTTTTAAGGGGCCTCTTCTCCACCACTGGACCCAAAAGCTCTGGTGTAGGCACTGGCTCCCCAGGGGCAGGCAGCAGTTGGAAACGGCTGCGATGCCAAGAACTCGCACTTACTTCATCTGGTAGATAGAAATGAGCCAGGAGCAGAATCCCTGCAAGGGAAAAGAGTCAGGATGAGCCGGGGACAACCACCCCCACCTCCGCGGTGAGGAGCTGGGGCATGATGTGCCGGGGACGCACGTGGAGGTGGTGCCATGCTTGGGGGCTGAGCAAATGGAGGCAGGACCCGAGGCAGCCCAGCAATGCTCAGCCCAGTGGCTTGTCTGCAGTGGTGGCAAAGGCAGCTGCCTCAGGAGGAGTGGGAATGTGGGGCATTTCTGTAACACTGGCTCCTGGTTTCCAGCAACTCCCTCCTCTGCTGCTTCCCTGACAGTCCCTAACATGCAATGTGCTCTTGTGCTCTTCTGCCCACTGCCAAGCGCTGAGCCAGCACCGCTGTACAGTGATACAGGACAACGTAAGATCTCGTGTAACAGCTCATTCCCTGTCACTCACTGCATATGCAATATTAGGGTTTTTCTCCTCTATGCATTTTTTACGTTTTACTTACACTGGAGTTCATGCAAGTTCAAGGTCCCTCTGCAGTCCTCCCCATCATGGCTGTACCGAACAACACTCAGCCATCTGGACTCTCTTCTTCTCCCCTTTCTGAAGGGTTTATGCTGACTTTGGATGGGAAGGACCCAAAGCAGCTCACTGTGCGATTCACTTGCTCTGCCCCATGACAGCTGGCAGCTCTAATTTCTCCTCTCCATCTCCCAGCTTTACCCACATCAGGACTTTCCCTCCTACTCCACAGCTCAGCTTCATCTGTTCCACCAGAGTGGGAGGCTTTAGAGGTACAGGCATCCCCGTGCCCCCAGCAGCTACATGGGGGCTGGAGCCCTCCTTAGCACAGCTGGGCTGACTCTACTTCTATGCCTTCCTCTGTGGCTCTGCTCTGGAGAACCATGTCCCAGCATGATGCCGACATGCAGGAGAGAGGTTGCACTCTGCAGTCAGTAGCTTGGATATTTGGCTTAGTGTGAGTGAGAAGTCCTGTGCCTGCTCCTGTGAATTTGTGATGACAACAGGAATTTGTCAGGCTGCTTTATTTCCTCCAACTCCACTGCTGGAGGGATGCTCCGGTGCTTCCCCAGAGAAAGGTTCCCAGGCAGGAACTTGGTCAAGCTCATCCTCACTGGATACAGGCACCAAAACTTTATTTAGCTCTCCTGCCACATTCTCACCTTCTCTAGTAAGCACTTTCTATCTTCAATGACTACCAGCCCTGCAAACCTTGTGGCAGGTTTCCTGTTCCTGATGTGTGAAGAAAAACCTAGTACTTGCTTTTATGCTCTTTATGAATTTGTCCTCAAAACCACTCTTCTCTTTGCCTCAGTGTATTTCACATCTAACCTCATGGAGTTTAGGTTTTCCTCATTTAGGAACAGCTTGACTTTTAAAAAGACATCTTACTTCTAATAATCTCCCTTAATCTATTCTTTAGCTGCGCTGGCTTTCCCTGTGGTCCTTCTCACTTATTTTTTGATGAGTAATATACATTTGCGCAGAGCACCCGCTACCAAGCCTTTAAACAGGTCTCCCGCCACCTGCAAGGATTTTGCTGTTTTATCTTTCCTGGCTAGTTTTTTTAGTAAGTCATGTAATTTTTTTCATGGTTTCACCAACAGCTGATTTTTGAGCTTTTGCTGCCAAAAAAGAGGAACAGACAGCAAAACATGTCCATCTGTCCTTGTTTCCAGCAAAGCCTGGTTTGTGCCTGGTATGGTAGAGAGAAAAAAGAGATGACTTCAAAGTCCCTGCAGCTCTCCACGCCAGCAGAGATGGAAGTGTGATCAAGGTGACTCTGTCCTGCTGGGACTAGAAAGATCCCTGTGGGCACGCAGCAAGGGTCTGGCCATGCATATGGCAAGGTCCCTGTAGACAGCAAGGACAGCCGTGCAGTTGGATGACGCCCACTCTGGCAGAAGCATCCCCTCCGAGCTGCTGTTCAAGGTAGCTGCCTCAAAACAAGCCAGGACAAAGAAACCCTCCAGCTTTCCCAGGAATACACTGCAGTTAAAGGATGTTAAGCAGGAAAACCTGCACTGGAGGGTTAAATTTCTCCCCCTTAACTTCTGACCTCAGTTTCTGGTGCAGTGGACAAGCCTAAGACAAGCTCAGCTTGGGCTCCCACTGCTGCGTCTACCGGCACTCACCACATCCTTGTTGTCGATGTCCAGGGGGCTGCTCTCTGATGGGGACTTCTCCTTCTCACTCTGCTCTCCGTAGAAAAGTGATGTCAAACTTTGCATTTGGAGGAGAAGTGGATGGATGAGGCAGGAGAGAAGAAGAAGACAGGAGAGGATGAGCACCTTCAGAGAAGCTTCTCCTGGGAGATCAGCCTAGGATATGCCTTCCCACTCCCTGCATCCTGCACTGGGGCTGGACCAGCAAATACTGCTGGGCTCAGGGTACAGGCTGAATCTTACTACCTCCATGCTGACAAGTCCCCACAGCTTCTCTGTGGCCCTGGCCCACGGTGGGGTGGTTCACAAAGAATTGGCCTTAGCTCCAAAAGAAGGGACTGCTGAATCAGGTTTTTTTTCTATTGTACTAGTTCCAGCCTTCTCAAATAGTATTACAGTAAAAAGGAACATACTTAGAGCTTGCATTTTAGGTCTTGATTGCCCCTTTAATCTCCCAGGGAAGCATCACTTGTCCATAACCACACTCAGCTCCATAGCCTGAGGCCAAGAGGAGCTGGAGAGGGGAGAAGGCAGAGGAGGGCCTTTTACATAGTTTACTCCTGTGCACTGCTCAGCTTTGTAGAGCCCCCTCCTGCATGCACCCACACGCACAAAGAAAGATGCTTTGCTGCCTGGGGTGAGCTGCGCTCTGGCAGACAGACAGGTGTGGGCAGCACAGCCTGCCTGGAAATGTGGTCAGGGCTCTACTTTCACCAGGACACCGGTATTTTTGTGTCATTCTGCACCTACCCCAAAGGATGGGCCAGGCAAGCTGCCTTGGTGACATGGGGAACAGTGTTATTGCTGTGTGTCTCCCTCTGCCTTCTCTGCCAGCTAGCCCTGCTCATCTCGAGAGAGTGGCAGAGGGAGAGGCATTGGCTCAGTCCCCACTCAAAAGAAGCTCTTGGGCCTCTGTCTTTCCCAGGACAGAGCCCACCCTGGCACTGAGAGCACCATCACCAGATGGCGCCCACAAGAAGGAATCAAAGTTGGCCCAGGCTTCCCCTCTCCCGGCAGCAGACAGTACCTGTGCCTCCATGGGCAA
>NW_009728025.1:8148-11960 GCF_000703405.1 Apaloderma vittatum | reverse complement strand
AGAAACAGAAACACTTGCTGAGCTTCTCTGTGGGCCACCCCACAGTGCCAGCCCTCCCAGTAGCTCTCTTGGAGACGCTGGAGCCATCACTTGTGGCAGCCTTGCATCCTCCTCACCTATCATTGTCCATTAGCAGTGCCAGGCGCCCGTAGTCCCAAGCTGCTTTTCGAAGGCAGGAGAAGACCAGGAGAAGAAGCTAGAGGAAGATGGAAGAGGAGAGATAAAAAGTTTTGCCGTAGGGTCTCAGCCCATGGGGTCTCCTCACATCCCTGCTTTCTGTTTTCTCACTCATAAGCCCAAGCTTGTGCAAAACTCTCGCCTCAAGCCAAACTGCTCCTGCTCCATGGTATCACCACTGCTACCCAAGTGGCCACCTGCTGCCACCATGATGTGGGCAAAGCTCTTGCTCCCCTATGCTCATTCCTGTTCCCCCAATCATCCAGGCACACCAGCCCACAGGCTGCACTCGTCTGTGGCTCTCAGCACACTCACAACACACATTCAGGCTCACAGACAGTCTCTGACCTCACAGCCAGGGGCTGTGGTGCTTGTAGACATGGCACCCTCCTGGCCTGCTCACCAGCCAGAGGATGAAGTTGATGGCGAGCACGGTGGGCACCCCGCCGAACGGCAGCCCTTCCAGGACGGTGCTGTGGGAGCGGGCACTGAAGCATTGCTCCTCCGTGCTGTTCACCAGGGTGTCCAGGAAGCTGAGTACGTCCAGTGAGGTGGGGCCAGCACCATCAGGCGCTGTCTCCGAGTACACGCTCTCCATGGGTGCCGTCGTGGGGCCTCACCCTGCAACACATGAGCAGGAGTGTGGATGGAGAAGCTTTTGCTTGAAAAGGTGTCATGGCTCTTCCAGGTCTTCAGCAAGGTCTGAGGATCTCACTAAGGGCAGGGAGGGGAGGACTGGCTGGTGACCCCAGTCCCAGTCTCTCCCAGGAATGGGCTGTGGAACACAGGGCAGGGGGTGTTGCTGCAGAAATCTCATTGCTACCTCATACCCTTCCTCTACCCCATTAAACACCACGCTATTTGGTTGTCTCTGTCATACCTGAGACAGGTCTCTCCACCTCTGCCCCTCAGTCCTGGAAGCTGGGTTGAGTCATGTTCACCCTGGTGCAGTCAGTAGGCAAGAATGAGGAGCCAAAGCATTTGCTTGAGTTTCTGAGAACAAGAGCAACAACGATGTTAATAACAGGGCTGCCGAGGTTGTGCTTGCTCTGCTCCTCACAGCCAGTTATCTACAGAGTCTCTTTTCCTTGTGTGCCTGCTGTGGCTCCATGCCTTGGAGCCCCCACCAGCACCTTTAGTCAGCTGCTCCTGGTGAGCTGTGTGGCCTTCAGAGGAGGACAGCTATGACTGAGCTGAAACCAACTACATCATCAGAGTGAGAGGCACCCTAGGACAGTGGGGAGTCTTCAGGGTGCACTCACTGCAGTCCATTAATAAGTTGTTGGAAAGGGGTGTTTCAAAATGGCAACCAGGTTGGATCCTTAACGTGTCTTCTGAAAACACCTCAAGTTAGGATGTCTAGTACTTTTTAAGTAGATAAACTCAGAAGGGCTGAAGACCCTGCTTAGGGGAAGACTAAGGTTATCAGTGTGTGTGGGTACAGATAGACAATGAAACATTGTATTGGGAGGCTTTGAGCAATCAAATCTAATTCTGAAGTTGTCTTGGTCCTGAGTAAGGGCTTTTATCAGTTGATCTCTGAGGTGGCCCTTCCAAGCACAGTTGTTCTATGTTCCTTGTGCTCCTGATAAGGACATCTTCTGGCCTATGTCAAGTTTATACAGAGCTATATGAATGACTTGCCTTGCAGACATGCTGAGCACAGTCTGTTGCGACCAGGATATTGTGACCACTGCAAAGGCCACGTGAAACCTTAGCACGCTTATTAACTCCTGTGAGCTCTGTATTCAAGTCACTGGGCATTCATTCCTCTCCTTCCTTTTTATCTATATCCCACGCCTATGTCTCAACTGGGACCCTGCTGCACTCTCTGAAGACACCCAGCAACAGCTGATCTCTGCTGCAGGATGCTCCCAGGACAGGATGGAGGAGCAGGAGCAGGAGCCCTGGTTCAATTAAGCAATGGAGAAGGATGCAAACAAAGACAGCCAGCACCGCCAGGGACCAGGAGATGCAAGGTGTTTATGGCAGTTTTTCCCATCAAGACCAAACAGGATTAACTCTTACTCAACACCAAAGGAAACTTGATTGAGAAATCCTCGAGGAGCACAGAGAGAGCACATACGAAATGCCTTGCCTTAGGAAAAGGATCTTCCTGAGCTCTACATGGATTTGCTTTTGTTGGGAAACATTTACTTCTGCTGTGTCAGTGTGACAGATGGGAGACTACAGTAGCACGTGATTTTATAGGCACTGCTTTAGCTTCACCCTCTCTGTTTTAGACTGTGCAGCTCCCTCCTTGAGGAGATTAGTCTTGCCCTAAAGCTCCTGCGGAGCCCAGACATCCCCACCCTACAGCTGAGCAGAGTGGGTAGGATGGTCCCAAGCAGGACATGACACAGGTTACACACCTGACACACTGCCTCTCTTCGACCTCCTCATCCAGGGAAAGAAAAGACCGATGAAGAGAGAGGTTTTCAAACACAGAGAAGACAAACAAACAATCAAACAAAAAAAGGCTCTGACGGCCCTAGAAATGCATTACTATTTTCTTCATTTCAGAAGCATAAATTCCAGTCCAAATAAAAATCCCCACTGGAAGCCAAAGAGTGGCTGGGATTCTTGGACCAAGACTATAAGCTCAGCAGAGCCTGAGGCTCACCCCACTCCAGGGTTAGGCTGGCATCTGCCTACCTGCATAGATGCCTTCCTTTAAGGGATGTCAGAAACTGCTCAATTCCAGGCATCAAGATCCCCAGGACATGCCCCCATGTCAGTCCCTCTTACTGTGCATATAGTGCAGTGTCACCTGGGGCACGGGCTTCAGTGTTGTCTGCTACAGATCTGCCCATGCTGCCTACAGCATTCACAGTTCTCCTTGGAGGTCTCTAGCCACATACATATCAATCTGGCTAGTCCATAGTGTCTGGAGACATCATAGTTCATGCTAGGACAGCTGACCATTAGTGTAGCTCCCAAAAGAACTGCCAGGTCATCTGAGATATGTTGATACTGCTCCGAAGGGCATCCCAGTAGCCTTGGGGCTGAAGTACCATTCCTGCAGCCAAGTGTGAAGTGAGGGATGGGCTGGCAAAGCATTCCTGTAGCACTCTCAGTCATGGCCTGCCTCCCAGCCGGGGTTGGGAGTCCCGTGCTTCAAGGCCCAGCAAGACACTGTTGAGATAGCAACCCCTGAAGGGAGAACTCTGGGAATGGAGTGGGCCACTGGCAAGCAGCAGCTGTTTGCTTTGTCCTGCCTGCCTCCTCCTTGCCATTAGGCAGCTGCGAAACCACTTGGGCCACTGGGACCTCTGGCCAGGGTCAGTCCCTTCCTAAGGAAATGCTCTCAATCTGTTCTCCCCATGTGGATGTCTCTCTCCCTCTGTTCCTCCTGTAAGCAGCAGAGCCATCGCCATCTGGCATTTTCAACTGCTAAATAATTCATTGCCTTTTTGTTAACACAGAGAGTGTGTCTCTGACTGAGGGAGCTGTTGGACCTTCAGCAAATAAACAAGGAGACTCTTAGCAACCTCTGAGTCCCTTCGTCACCACCACTTCACTACCCATCCATCAGATCCTGCGGCTTGTTTCTAGGCACCATCTTCATGCTCATAGGAGGAACTTCCTGCTAGAGGTTGATAGGGTGAGGAGGATTTTTACAGGGATCAGTATGG
>NW_009728025.1:0-8117 GCF_000703405.1 Apaloderma vittatum | reverse complement strand
AAGTCCTGGGGGCTGCCCCCTTCCCCCAGTAGCAGATACTCTGTTCCTGGCCAAAAGCAATGTGTTCCTCATGGAGATGGTGCTGGTATCTCCTGCTCCAAGCTCTCCTGCCCACAAACCTCCCAAATGCAAGCCTTAACCCACCTAGCCCCCCCAATTCCTGTCTCTCCACTCAGCATTATTATTTCAATGCCAGAGTCTTTGTGCACAGAGAAATTTCAAGAGCAGAAGACACCTGAAGCCACCAGTCCAGCTTTGCCCCTCTCTCTCAGGCATCTCCAACTCTGTTGCCCAGAAGTGCCATCGCGTCATGCTCAGGCCTGTAACACAGTCCTTGCAGCATATCACAGCTCCTCTGAAGCTGATCTTAAGCTCCTGCCTTTTCCATGGTCCCTTCACCTCCAGATACCCATGGAAACACACCTCCAAATATCCAAATCAGTACTTTTCTAAACCATTTGTTCCAGTTAATCTCACCTTTTATGGTGCTGCTCTTAGAAAAGCTTATGCAAATTATACGGCTGCAGTGTTACCATTAAAAAAACCATTGGGAACAACCAGCTAAAAGTAAATCATGTAAATGTTCTAGGAACAGCACACGCAGCAGAAACAGTGAGAAGAGATTTCTGCTCATGCACACCAGGAACAGCTTGAACTCAGACTTGTAGGACATGTTCAACCTCCCTCCAACGGGAGGAGAAATCTCACTTCATATACAGAGTGAGAGATCACACGGATGCTGTAGGGCAGACTTCAACTCACTGTTTAAAAACCTAAGCTAAATTTTCACACCAGATGTACGAGGTAATTCAGCATTTTGCAATACCCCAGCGAGAGCAGTCTGTGATCATATCTGAAAGGTCCAAACAAGCCCCACAGCATCGCCAGACCAGTTCCTGTTCCCAGCTATGTCACTACTATTATGCTTTTCCCAATTTTTAATGGCCAGAGGGAAGAAATATTGCTGTGAATAACTGAGCTAGGTAGGTACCTTCACCTCTAGAAGGTGTTGGGAGAGCTTCCCATTAGCTGTGTATGAGGCAGTGCCTCTAGATGCCAGTCACAGACTGGTGTCCCTTGGAGGAGCCACTGGCCTGGAGGAGTGACAGCAATGGGCCAGTCAAGAAACAGGAGTGGACAGGGTTGCAGCTGGGAACACAAAGCTATAGCATAGATGCAGAAATTGCAATATACGCTCTATCCAATCTAGGTGTTACTTAGGAGGAAGATGCTAAAGTAGGGTCAGAAAACATGTAGAGCAATAAAGACAATCTTCCTTTCTCCTCCTTGCAATGGCTGTGATATGGGAAATATTGTTGTGGGTGCCTACTACAGACCACCTAACCAAGAAGAAGTTGTTGACAAGGCCTTCTACAGGCAGCTGGAAGTAGCCTCAAGATCATGTGCCCTGGTGCTTACGGGCGACTTCAGTCACCCTGATATTAATTAGAAGGATCACACAGCCAAGCATAATCAGTCCAAAAGGTTCCTGCAGTGTATAGATCATAACTTTCTGCTGCAGGTGGTTGAAGAACCAACAAGGAAAGGTGCGATGCTGGACCTTGTATTAAGAAAGAAGGTTCGGTTGCGGATGTTAAGGTTGGAGGCAGTCTTGGCTGTAGTGACCATGGTAAGTTAGAGTTTAGTATTAAAGAAAAAAAGGTAGTAAGCAAATTTCTACTGTGGATTTCAAGAGGGCTAACTTTGTCCTTTTCAGAGATATACTTAGAACTATCTCATGGGCTAGGATTCTAGAAGGTAGGGGGGCACAAGACAGCTGGTCAGCATTCAACTCTACCTACACCAGGCTCAAGATAAATGCATTCCCTCAAAAAGAAAATCAAGTAGAGGAGGCAGGAAACCTGCATGGTTAGACAAGGAGCTCCTGGAAAAACTCAAATGGAAGAGGGAAATTTACAGTAAGTGGAAAAAGGGTCTGGTTATGTGGGAGGATTATAGAAACGCGGCCAGAGTATGTAGAGAATCAACAAGAAAGGCCAAGGCTCTCTTGGAATTCAGTCTGGCTAGGGAAGTGAAAGAAAACAAGAAAAATTTCTTCAAATACATCAGTGAGAAAAGGAAGAGTAGGGGAAAAAAGTGAATCCACTGCTAAATGAGGCAGGAGATATGATAACAGAGGATGTAGAGATGGCAGAATTACTGAATGCCTTCTTTGCCTCAGTTTTACTCCTAAGGCCAGCCCCCAGGAATTCTAGTCACTGGAAGTAAGGGAGCAAAACTGGAGTGAGGATGACTCTCCACTGGTCAGTGAAGACTTGGTTAGAGAACTATTACAAAAACTGAAAACGCATGGGCCCAAATGGGGTGCATCCACATGTGCTGAGAAAGTTGGCTGATGTTGTGGTTGAACTGCTCTCCATCATCTTTAAAAAGTCATGGGGAACAGGAGAGACGCCTGAGGACTGGAAAAAAGCCAGTATCGCTCCAGTCTTCACAAAGGGCAAGAAGGAGGACCCTGGCAACTACAGGCCGGTCAGCCTCACCTCCATCCCTGGGAAGAGGATGGAGCAGCTCATTCTGAAGCCATTTCCAATAACTGGAAGAAAAGAAGGTTGTCAGGAATAGCCAGCATGGATTTACCAAGGGGAAATCTTGTCTGACTAAACTGATATCCTTTTGCAAAGACATGACTAAGTGGGTAGATGAAGGGAGAGCAGTGGATGTCACATACCTGCACTTCAGTAAGGCTTTCAATACTGTCCCTCATAACATCCTCATAGGTAAACTCAAGAAATGTGGGACAAATGACTGCACTGCAAGGTGGATTGTGAACTGGCTCAGCAACAGAGTTCAGACTGTTGTGATCAGTGGCACCAAGTCAAGTTGGAGGCTTGTGGCCAGTGATGTTCCCCAGGGGTCAGTACTGGGTCCAGTTTTGTTCACTATCTTCATCAACAACCTGGATGAGGGGACAGAATGCGCCCTCAGCAAGTTCACTGATGATATGAAAGTGGGAGGGATGGCTGAAACACCAGACGGCTGTGCTGCCATCCAAGGGGATCTGAAGAGGCTGGAGAGCTGGGCAAAGGTGAACCTCATGAAGTTCAATATGGACAAGTGTAGAATGCTGGACCATATTAGGGGACATCCTGCTGGAAAGCAGCCCCATGGAGAAAGACCTTGGAGTCCCAGTGGACAGTAAGTTGTCCGTGGGACAGCAATGTGCCTCTGTGGCCAAGAGGGCCAATGGGATCCTGGGTTGCGTTAAGAAAAGTGTGTCCAGCAGGTCTAGGGAGATTCTCCTCCCCCTCTACTCTACCCTGGTGAGACCACACCTGGAATACTGTGCCCAGTTTTGGGCTCCCCAGTTCAAGCGAGACAGGGACCTACTGGAGAGAGTCCTGTGGAGAGCTATGAGGATGATTAAGGGACTTGAACATCTCTCTTGTGAAGAGAGACTGACAGAACTGGGGCTGTTTAGCCTTGAAAGGAGACAGCTGAGAGAGGACCTTATTAATGTATACAAATATCTGAGGGGTGGCTGTCAAGAGGAAGGGGACAATCTCTTTTCAGTGGTGCCCAACAATAGAAAAAGAAATAAAGAGTTTAAGTTAGAACATAGGAAATTCCACCTCAGCATTGAGAAACTTCTTTACTGTGAGGGTGCCAGAGCCCTGGCCCAGGCTGCCCAGAGAGGGTGTGGAGTCTCCTTCTCTGGCACACGTGTTCCTGTGTGGCTGCCCTAGGTGATCCTGCTCTGGCAGGGATGTTGGACAAGATGATCTCTAGAGGTCCCTTCCAACCCCTGACATTCTGTGGTTCTATGACAGTGAATGTATGAGATTTGCCATTGAAAGTGATTTGCTGGATAATTTCTATGAAACATTTCCAGTGTGTAAGGTTTGCTGTGAATATTCAGTGCCCTGTTTGTTTTGATGATACACCAGCATATGCTTCTCCTCTCCGGTTGGGTGGGCACTAATCCAGAGAATCCGATTTCCAATTAAAAATCAGGCATGTCTTCTATGCGAATGCAATTTTTCAAAATTTATCTTTCCCTTGAAGCACCCTGCCAGCAAACTGATTTGCTAGGAGATTCACAGACAGCTGGAGTAGCAAAACATGAAAACAAAGTCTCGGGAGTGCTCAGATGACTAAGTCGGGTTTCTCTGCATGCCTGCACTCACACAGCCTCGGTGTCCTGCGCCGGCAGGGTGGAGATCACTGATTTTGGCTGACGAGAGGGCAGCCGGGGCACAGGGCTGCTGATGGAGCTGTCTGTGGCTATGACAAACCAGCAGAAAAGCCAGGCTGAGGAGCCAGACCATGTCTTCCAGAAAGCAAACATCCCTGCTACCTGACTGCCCCTGTATGCTCCTTCCTTCACAAGGAGATGTGGCCAGGCTGTGGCAGGGGAAAACGAAGACCACTGTTTGTGCCCTGGTGTGCCCAGGACCAGGTAGGGAGGTGATTCCACCTTGCAGAACTGCTGTGACTGACCTTGGGGGACTGCAGTGACTGGGACAACAGGAAACCCAAGCCACTGCCACTGACTCAGCGTGGCTATGACCTTGGGCTGGGAAAAGGCTCATCAACACCCTGCACTGAGCTCAGCACACACCCTGGTGAGGCAGTTTCAGCACCAAAGGGCATGGTGACCTCTCCATCCCAGTAGCTCAGTGCAGGGGGGAACATTTATCCCTGAGGGGCACAAGCACAGAGGGGATAGGACCACAGACACAGCCCTGCAAAACCCCACGGGGTTCAATGCATTCTTACGCCCTTCCCTCTTGGAGTCACAGCCTCAAGGTCCATAAAGCAAAGAGAGGGTCAGGCTGCTGGTGGCCTATGGAGTGAGCAGGTGTGAGGCAGCAGCATCCCTGGGCAGGACTCTTCCCAGCACCTTCAGCATCTTCAGGGCAGGCGGGTGCACAGGAGACCAACCTCACTGTGACAGTGCCTACCTCCCCAGGGCTGTGACCCACAGATCCAAGAACAGTGGAGCCAAATCCCGCTCGGGAGCCAAGGTGCTCTGCACGGACAGATCAGTAGCACGAACACTGACACTGCTGCGAATGCTGTGCTCACACCCTGCTAAGTCCACAGCAGACAGTCCACCAGCAGAAGACCCCATCCCACCACCAGAAGGATGGCAGCTGCCTCACATGAGTCATACACCATTCTGTCCCATTAGCCTGCCAGAAATCATATACATCTTCCAAACAAGGAAAACCACACCACAAGTGGCAACCTGGCTGGTGGGCTATGGAGGCTGGGGTCACAAAATGACAGAATTATAGAATAGTTTTGGTTGGAAAAGGCCTTTAAAATCATCAAGTCCAACCATTGACCCAGTTCTACCAAGTCAGCTGCTAAACCATGTCCCTAAGCATGACATCTGCTCATCTTTTAAACACCTCCAGGGATGGTGACTTAATTACCTCCCTGGGCAGCCTGCTTCAGTGCTGGACAACCCTTTCAGTTAAGAAATGTCTTCTAAGATGCAACCTAAACCTCCCGTGGCACAATTTCAGGCTATTTCCTCTTGTACTATCACTAGCTATTAGGGAGAAGAGACCGACCCCCACCTCACTACAGCCTCCTTTCAGATGGTTGCAGAAAGCAATAAGGTTTCCCCTGAGCCTCCTTTTCTTCAGACTAAACAACCCAATTTCCCTCAGCCACTCCTCGTAACACTCCAGACCCTTCACCAGCTTTGTTGCCCTTCTTTGAACACACTCCAGCAGAGAGTAAGGTCTGGAGGCAAAGGACAACTCTGCAGCAACCAATGTCTCCTAAGAGGTATAAAAGACATGCTCAAATACTAGTATTGTCATTGCCAACGAAGATATGCTTACCCAGAGAGGTCAGGAGGACTTGGTAGCTTTTGTCCACATACCACCCACAAGTGACCACACGTGCCTGCGTGCTCATGAGGGTAGTGGGTATAAGTGTGGGAGCGAGTGGGATCAATGAGAAAACGAGTATAAACACATGTCTGTGTAATACAAACCTGTTTAAAGATGGTGTAAATAAATATTGCCTTGCCCACCCCTAAATCCTGCACTGCTCTCCCACCAAGGCACATGAGTGGCCTCCAGGCTCAGTGCCAGCCAGGGCAGCATGTGGGGAGGAGCAGCTGGCCCATGAGCACAACCCTGGCCCTGGAGATGCAAAACCCACGATAAGCCCCTTCCCCTGAGTGGTGAGCCTGCCTTCAGCACCACTGCTCCTGTCCCCAGTGTTTCGTGTGTGTCCCTGGTCCTCTGGGAGCTTCCTGGAGAAAGGGATGGGGTGGAGGCACAGAAACTCACCGTGAGGGACCACATGGGAAGGAGAATTAGGGAAGAGGCATCTATTGCAGGGATAGAAAATGTGTGTCTTCCCCACTCGCCTCTCCTCACCCATAACTTCCAACTTGCCTCACCAACACTGATCATCTAAACAATATAACTCACCAGGAGGGTGAGATTATGATTCCATTTTGAGGAGCTGAGAAAGTTTTTCTCCTCTCAGGAGTGGCGGGCTGCCACCACCTTCAGGAAACCCTGCATAGGGTCATGCTCCCCCAGGGACTCACCTGAAGTCAGTATGACATTTGAGAGCAGAACTCTTCCTTGCCAAGTTCTGCTGCAGTGGCTGTCATGTCTCCCTCGGCTCCCTGCCCTGCCCTTCTTCCCCAGCACCACTGCGCAGAGCTGGGACAGTTGCATTTTGGCACCACTACAGACTAAGCTCCATGAATTATGTTTTTGGATAAGGAGGTGTCCCAGCCCCTGGCCTCCAGCAGGCTCTCTGCAGGACGATGTGGCCTTCCTCTGCAGCATGGCAGCCACCTGCACAAGTCCTTTCTCCCAGAGGGATGCTGTAGACCAAGCAGGGCAGCACTGACTCCCTGCAGCACTCCTTGGCACAAGAATAAAGCCAAATCTCAAGCAACCGAGAGCAAAAGGTGCTTATGGTGAGGTCTACAGTCAGGAAGGTTTGTTTTGGCAGGCACGTGGGGGACGCCATGCACAGAGCAGCTCTTCTCCAGCGTCTCCTCCATGCATGTGCAAGTCAGAGGCTGCTGGAGCCAGCGCATGGCAACTGGGAAGGAAGAACCAGAGTGGAGTTTATTCACTGGAACCTCAGCCCTTTTTGCCACATTTGACTAAGGTGCCACTACAGGCTCACTCTGTGTTTAGTTTGCATTTCAATAACCCGCTGTGCACACAACATGCTTAGCCCCTCACACTGCACTCTGTGTGCGCAAAGCACTGAGCAAACACAATCTAATTGGGCTGCAAGCTCCCCAGGGCAAGGGCCCATTGCTGCTCATTCTATGTTGTGTACCCTTGTCCTCTGATAGTGCTTAAATCAATGATCTTCAGCACAAAGACCAGTCCCAGCCCAACTGCAGAGCAGAGAGGCACAGGGCTGCTGATGGTTGATGGCTGGGAGCAGAGAGAGGGAAGGGGGCTTATAATAAAGATGGGGATAGACTTTTTAACAGGATCTATAGTGACAAGACTAGGGGTAACGGTTTTAAACTAAAAAAGGGTAGATTTACAACATCACAGAATGTTAGGGGTTGGAAGGGACCTCAAAAGATCATTTAGTCCAGCCCCCCTGCCAGAGCAGGATCACCTACAGTAGGTCACACAGGAACACGTCCTGGCAGATTCTGAATGTCTCCAGAGAAGCAGACTCCACAACCTCTCTGGGCAGCCTGTTCCAGTGCTCTGTCACCCTTACAGTGAAAAACTTTTTCCTAATGTTTTTGTGCAACCTCCTATGCTCCAGTCTCCTCCAAGCTAGAGACCCAGCTCCTTCAGCCCTTCCTCATAAGGGAGATGTTCCACTCCCTTCATCATCTCTGTGGCTCTGTGCTGGACTCTTTCAAGCAGTTCCCCATCTTTCTTGAACTGAGGGGCCCAGAACTGGACACAAGATTCCAGGTGCGGCCTCACCAGGGCAGAGCGGAGGGGAAGGAGAACCTCTCTCGACCTACTAGGCACATTTCTTCTAATATACCCCAAGATGCCATTGGCCTTTTTGGCCAAGAGGGCACATTGCTGGCTCGTGGTCATCCTGCTGTCCACCAGGACCCCCCCCTTTCCCCATCCTGCTCTCCAACAGGTCGTTCCTCAACCTATACTGGTACTTGGGGTTTT
>NW_009728024.1:16448-20886 GCF_000703405.1 Apaloderma vittatum | reverse complement strand
CTGTGATTCTATTAACTCCAGCAGGAACTGTTCAATCAACCCAGCACTATAAGTTATCAGTGTTATTGACTGCTATCATTCAGTTTGAAATAGAAAAGAATGAAACATGTTGTGCAAATAGACAAAGCTTATTTGTAAGTCATCCTTCAAATCGAATTAACAGTAAAGTGAAAAGGCAAATGCATTCATAATGATGAGTAGGAAGTCTTTTAAAGTTCTAAGAAATTAAAGATTTGCAAAATAAACATCTAAACATAATTAGGCAGATGCAAGTAATCTATTAAATTCTTACTCTTAACTTGGGAGTTACCATTCTTGTTGCACTGGCTAGAAGCTTTCATTGACAAAAATTGACAAGCCAGGTAAGTTACTATCAAATAATACTTATGCTGGTGTGTGTTCACACTTTTTTTGTTTGAGCATCTCTCCGAGGAGGAAAGGCTAAGAGAGCTTGGGCTGCTCAGCCTGGAGAACAGAAGGCTCCAGGAGGATCTCATCAACATACATAAAAACCTGCAGGGAGAGTGAAAAGAGGACAGAGCCAGGCTCTGCTCAGTGGTGTCCAGTGAGAGGACCAGAGGCAATGGGCACATACTGAAACACAGGACATTCCCTCTGAACATCAGGAAACAATTTTTTTTTTTTACTGTGAGGGTGGCCCAGCACTGGCACAGGTTGCCCAGGGAGGTTGTGAAGTCTCCCCTCCTTGGAAACAGCCAAAAGCTGACTAGACAATCTTCAGTAACTAGCTGGAGCAGACAGGTTGGAACAGATGACCTCTAGAGGTCCCTTCCAACCTCAACCATTCTATGATTCTGTGAAATAAAGACTGTATTTGATGTCTAAAGCACAAATCATTATGCATGCTACAGCTATACAGTAACAACATGCAACCAACCTGAAGACACTGTAACAAAGTAGAAGATACTAACTGAATGGCTAAATTAAAAGTGACATTAAACAACTTAAGTAGTGCAAAACCTTATCTAATTCTGACATGCCTGAATAAAGCTTGTCTTGTATTCTTTACAGCTTCCACTGTTGCTATAACTGGTGGATCTATGCAACAGCAGAAAATAAAATTCAACTCTTACAATGTTTCAATGCACTTTCAGTAAGCAACCGTATCTGACATATAGTGATTCCCTCAACATGAAGGGGTAGCTGGAACAGTTCTCAAAGACCACAGAAAAAAAGACTGCATAGAGGCTAGACAACAAACTCCTGTGGTACACTGAACAAATTAAGTCTTGTTGCTGTACAAACTATTCAGAATGTTTGAGCGCTTTACAGCCATAAACATAAGATACTGTACAGCTATTAAATATCTAGAGAAAAGTTTTAATCAAGACAGATACAATAATATAAAAGGAATCAAACAGCAATATGCAATAAAACCTAAGTTTATAGAACTTCAAGATCAAGTTCTAATAATTCAACATCAACTCAAGCACTGACTTGAAGGAAATACTTCCTGAAGTAAGATTACAGTCAAAATACTCACTGTGAACAACAAAGTCCCCTCAAAGTCTGTCCAGTCCAGGATAACAGGTCTCCTTCAGAAGTGTGTTCAGAAGAAACCTTTCAGCTAACACCTTTTTCCCCACAGCTAGCTCAGAAATCACTCAAATGCCTTTGAAAAAAAAGAATTGCCACTCATGATCCTCCCTTCATGAAGCCCATTCCTGGCCTCAGAAGATCCATTACGGATCAAGTGTAAGAATCTAATCTGAAAGTGTCAGAAAGTGGGACACATAACTTCTCTGGGTTTGAGAGCGTAAACTAAAGAAGGGTGTGAATTAGGAATGAAGACTCAGCAGAGCACCTTCGTCCTCAGAGAGTCACTAAAATAGAGAAAAAACACAAATACATGTTGCACTAAGTGATGTTATGTAAGTGTCTTAAAGCTAAACATACTTCCAAAAGTAAACAGAAAAAAATCCTCCCTTCCTTCACAAGTAATTACTTCTTAGTCTTAGGTTGAAAAACATTTATCATGTTCATATCCTCCCTCGTATAACACATGGCTATTACAAAAGCCCTTCTGTATGAAAATACAGTATGCCATAAGAAGGCATCTTTCTTGGCTAGTAAGCAGTAACTTCAGTAGACTGAGTTTGGTTTATAACTCGCTACAGTTAGTTTGCAACTACAGAACAGAGGATAGTCAGAATTGGAAGAGGGGAAAATGGTTCTATCACACACACCCTTACTTCAGTATATTTCAACTCTCTGGTAACATACACACACACACAAAACTCAAACTATCCCACCTCCAAGTTGCATTCATCTTTCAAGTCAGAATTAACTTTATTATTACGCATATTTTAGGAATAACATATAAAAACACTCAAGTATTCAATTTGCAATGTCAAATTACTGAACACAGATCACCCACTCATCACTATAAGATACACTATTTCTTTAAATGCAGGCAGAAAACACAAGCCATTATTAAGGAAGCATCAATTGTTGAATTCTAACCTAAAGGTTCATCTGCCTTGCCAGAAAAGTAAACTTGTGGTACAGGGCAGCAGGAGTTCTTCTTTCAAAGAGACTTTTCACATCTTAACCGTTCAGGTCTAATTCAACTCCACTGGTATCAATGGGGCATTTAAAACCATTTTGGAAACAGAGAAGGACATCACATTTGCAAGGTGACTACATCAGCTTGCAGCAAGTATACTCCAATGGGACAAGCCAACAAATCCCCCTTAGCTCAGAACGCAGAGTTTGCCACGACCTGACAAGCTTGTCTGCATCACTGCAAATCAACAGTAGAATCAAAAGGCAAAAAGCAAAACAATATTATCTACGTAAAAAGAGACTTATATAGCATTATGCTTGCAAGCCTTGTGAAAGTGTAATGAGGAAAACATACACATATATAAAGTTGTTAATATAACTGCAGTTGTGGAAACAGAGCAAGAAGTTTTTATTCTCACAACCAGACACAGCAACAGTGGAAGAAAAAGGACAGAACAAAGCACTTCACAAGCAACATGAAGGATTGCTTTATGCCTGGAAACAAGTGCTACTGCAGTGATACTATGTGTCAAGAAATAATGAATTTTTACAAATCAGAATTCTACAAATCCTTTCATCTGCAGAACCACACACTCTAATAAGGTGTGCCAAAGTGCTGCTGTTGAAAGGCACCTCATGGGAAATATTAAATAACTTATGATAGTCTGGATAGGCAAAAAAAAAAAAAAATCATTCTAATATAGTCTTTAATTAAATCATTCCAGAAGTCATGCAAGCCCAGAGTTCCTCCACTGAGAGTCTCAAATCACCAGACATGACTATTTAAATTAAGGGTTTATGTTTGTGTTTTTCTAAGAACAGTTACGCATGTTAAAGCTTTCAACCTAAGCCACTTTAAGAAAATATGTAGCTTTAAAAAAACACAACTTAAAGGTTTATCCTAAGTGAAAAACAAACACAAATGGGTCAAGACTGCCTTGTCAGAGAAAGCTGCCTAATCAGGAGATCAAGAAAAAACACACGTAGATTACGGACATCAGGTAAAAGATTTAGAAGTAGAGCATTTTTGTCACAGATCTCTGGCAAAACACCACCTCATATCTTTGAATATGTACATATAGGTTATACGCATCTATATCCACAAAACCGCTGGCTCTGCACCCCGAGACTCGGGGGAGGGCAGACGTGTTTAAGTTCAGACATAAGCCTACGCTTGAAAAAAAGTACTCTAGCTATATATGGCAGTTGCTCGAGATAAAGATTTGGAAGCTCCAGTAGAGCAGACCTGGCATCAATGTGCTCTGCAGTGCAGGAAATCTTGAAATGGTACATCAGTGATGATGTAAGGTGTCATATGCTATTACTTGAAGTCTGTATAAAATTTTCTAGAGTAAAGGAGTAATACAGCCCTCCTACTTTCACACTAGCAAGTGTCTACACAGATAGTTCACATGACGCAGTTTCATTTTTCTAGCTTACATGGACTAGCGGAGACAAATGCTGCCCAGGATTTAACACATGCGCTATTGTACCTCCCATGGATTTCACGCAACTCAATACTGCAAACAATTTTTTCCTATCTAAAAAATTTACTTGGGATTAAATACAAGAATACAAGTAACATTCAGAAGCATTCTGCCTCAGAACAGTAAGCTGTCAACCATCAATCCAACAGGCCCACAGGTAGAGCTTTTCTGGTGGGGAAACTGGTGACCTGTTCATTCTGATAAGTAAGCCTAACCCTTATGAGCCAGGAGGGGCACAGTCTCCACCCAGACAAAGCACCTTAAACCACCATAAAGGGTGGTGGAAGGCACTCAGGCTCTTTAGTAGGCAGTGACACACTATACATTGCGGGACAGAGTAAGAAACCCACATTCATGGAATTGTCAGGGTTGGAAGGGACCTTAAAGATCATCTAGTTCCAACCCCCCCCGCCCCCGGCAGGGGT
>NW_009728024.1:0-16424 GCF_000703405.1 Apaloderma vittatum | reverse complement strand
AGAGCCCCATCCAGCCTGGCCTTAAAAACTTCCAGGGATGGGGCTTCCACCACCTCTCTGGGCAACCTGTGCCAGTGTCTCCCCACTCTCACGGTGAAGAACTTCTTCCTAACGTCCAATCTGAACCGACCCATCTCTAGCTTCAAACCATTCCCTCTAGTCCTGTCACTACCCCACATCCTAAACAGCCCCTCACCAGCTTTCTTGTAGCCCCCTTGAGATACTGGGAGGTCACAATAAGGTCTCCTCAGAGCCTTCTTTTCTGCAGACTGAACAGCCCCAACTCTCTCAGTCTGTCTTCATAGGAGAGGTGCTCCAGCCCTCTGAGCATCCTCGTGGCCCTTCTCTGGACACGCTCCAGCTCTGTCTGCCCCACTCCTTGGAGGAAACAACTGGCACAAGCAGCTTCTTGACACCAAGCTTCCAAAGCTGCCTTTTTTTTTTCCTCCAACCACAGCTTTGCAATCTGGTAAACACAAATGCCAACCAGTCACACGAATCTTCAGGTAGCAAAGCCAATGCATGTGGGAACAACATGAGAACCATACCAACCACTTCTCAAAAATGCAACCGTCCATCAGAGCACAATAAAAGAACTTACAATCCACTTACAAATAACAAAGCCATGCACAACAATTGTAAGGAAATGTTGCTGCCATTAAGAATTTCCATTTTAAAAGGCAACAATCTCAAAATTAGCTGCACATAGGGCTATGGATTCACCTGCACAAACTTCTTCGCAGGTCAGACACTGTCCCCTTACATGGGATGGCGTATGTTGTTCTTTGTTTTACCTTTCCCATCTCAGATTTAACACACATTTACAAACATGTAATCAACCATTTCCATATACATTGTTTGCCCATTTATTTCAGACAATACATTGTTGGGGTCTTTTTAATTCCACAAAGAATGTTAATCTAGCTTCAAAGGTAAAAAGAAATAGTGCTGGCTGTTTTGTTCTCCCCTTAGTCATGCCAAGCAGTAGTTGCTAAAAGGCACAAAAGATGTATAAAACCAGGTTGCACTAGGAACTCCAGAGAGGTCCATATCTTATTCAAAAATTGAATCCTTTTGTCTCACCACATTTATGACTTCTATTTGGCAAAGGGTAGTGGCTGGCTTATTTTTTTTGCATCAAGAGACAGTGTTAGGAGAGTATTGACAAAGCTGCATTCAAAAAAAGAACATTCCAGATAAAAGTTGTATTTGTAACCTTAACTCTTACCATTTTGGGATTATTTTATGCACAAATTCCAGAGGTTTCTTAGGGGAAATATAACACAATACACCACCTATAGAAGTAGAAACTCTATCATATACATACAAGACATCAAAATAAGATACAAATCCTGCACACTGGTGTTTTTCATACTAGACTTTGTAAAGGAATATTGTTTATGTAGCTGATATACATTTTAAATTTTTTTTAGCAGTAGCTTCCCAAGAGACTTGTACAGTAGAGGAGGAAAAGGGAGTTCATTTACAATTTTCTTTCAGTTAAAAAGGGGAAAACTGATCCCATTACGAGCAACCATGCATCAAGGTTTAAGCTTCTAATCATTACTAGGAAGCAACAAAATACGAAGTAAGACTCCTATTTGGCTGGTAACATCAGCTAGACCACCAGAAGAAGAGGTGCCTCTGTAACAATGACAGTGTAACCCAGTCACAGGTTTCTTTCCCTCACTCTTTTCTCCCCTGTTCCCTTCTTCACCCAGGGAAGAAAAGGGGGAAACTACAGTATCACTGGGATCACAGGCCACTTCCAAAATACTTGAAGTGCGAAGCAAACTGAGTCTGTGGTCCCACCCTCCACCACAACAGCTGCCCCTGAGGTTTGCAAGCAAGCAAAGGAAAAATGGCAATTTCAGAAAAGCCTGTCTTTCAACATCGGGTCAACCAAAAGGCTCATCTTTGTCCCAGGACTTTCTCCTCACTAAATTTCAAAGGCCTGCCACAGATAGTAGAGGCAAGAGAGCTGCTCAGAAAGTGACTGCATTAATTTAGTGTAACAGAAAATATTAAGAAAGCTAACATAAATACAGAGGTCACTAGCAAAGTCTTTTAAAACACAAAGGAACAAATTGCTCTTGCAGTACCTGCCAAAAGATACTAGCAATTTTTAGTATTTTTCCCCCCCTCAATGTGACCACAGGTTTTAACTGTACCTTTAGATTTATGTCAATACCGAATATTATGGAATTATTTCTTGAAGGAAGCAAACTGCCTACATACAAATATATTTGCATGCAAAAATTACAAGTAGCAATTTATGCACTGAATTTTACAATTTCAACATGGAGCTTGTTTTCATAAAGCAATGCAAGAGTTCCAAGTCAGCTCAAAAATTGGAGTTAAAACTGAAATGAAAGAGATGTTAAGGAACTACACTCACATGTACAAAACAACATTTTTTTATCCTACATAACAACTAATGTTATCAAGTTTTTAAGAATATTTCATATTAAAATACCAATCCTGAAGAAATAGACCTTAGGGTTTAGGAAATCTGTAACTGACTCACTTGATATAAATGCCATAGATCTCTTTTCTGTCAGCTGTTGACAGCAACCAGAATAGATACACATGAAGGATCTGAATGCACTAACTTTTTTATTGGATCACAATGAACAATATGCCAGATATTTAGCCACTGATTGCTTTTTGGAAATCTTGTTTTGGAAACAACGGATCATTTACTCGTGCTCTCCCTCATTCGACAAGAGAACAAAGTTAAGTTTCTAAAGAAGAAAAAATGAAAAGACTAGTAATTTTCAACCCTCTAAATGTATCCATCAAATTCTTCACAAGGACTGCCTATAGCTGTGTGCTACTCCATGAATCATTTAGGCAATAATGAACAAAAAAGACATGCTTTTGTTCAAATCACGCACCGTGGGATTACATGTGAACTGACCCTCCATGTGTTAATTGAAGACAAAGCTTTGCTTTGAGCTCATTACCGCTCTCACAGACAGATCACCAAATTTAGAATATTTAGTATGTTTCTTCAGTACATTGCAGAGTCTAAATAGCTCGGTTTTAAAACTACAGATACACACCGGAAAACTAGCCCAGGTTTCACAAATTTCATTAGTACTTTCTGCACAAAAGAAAATAGCATATGCGCAAAGAAAGGGATAGGGGAGAAAGAAAACAGAACAAAACCACATCTTTGGCAACTTCACAACAGTTTTGCAACATTTGCTACAGACTGTAAGAAAGAAAAGAAACAGCAGGCAAGTTTTCTTCCTAAATACATTAATCAGGGTGTCTTAAAAAAACCCCCACAACATTAGCAGTCTTCAGCGAAAAAAAGAGAGATCATTTCACCAATTCTCACTAGGGGTTTGATATTCTAGAGCCACTGATATGAAGGGAAGCAAGATTATGTCTTAATTGATACATTAAATAGTGCATTTCCAAAAGCAAATTAGAACTACCTTGTTTTATTATATTTTAAAAGAACAGAACACACCGGGTTTCTCAAACATATTTAAAAGCTATTTTGAGGTAGTAGTACCATCCCAAACTTGAACATGTTTCTAGCCATTTCTTATTTCAAGAATTCACTGCTCCAAGGATTTGAGTGAAAAGATAAGAAATAGGAAGGGGGAGGGGATCTACAGGAATGCTTGTACTTCCTACTTTCCTGCTTAATCAAAAAAAATTGTCCCAGATTGTCATTTCACCAATATTGTAACTTACAAGACCAAGTAATAACTGGATTACTAGGAAAAGCACCCTGTTTACAGTAATAACTATAAAATTTCAAAATTTGTCTTCAAAATATAAAGCAAAACAGCATGAGCAAGTACTTCTGATTTTTTTGTATTTTGTTTAGTTATTAAAAAAAACAAACAGTAACTGCCAACCAAAACCAGTTCTAATCCAGTGGGAATACAGTTTGCTATAAATTAAGTTACGAATCTTCCCTCTAAAGAGACTCTGGTACGTGAAGCAAATCAGTGATAAAAAAGAAGCTGCTAAACTGCATAAAAGTAGCATGTAAGAGATTACACCAGATTTGGTAAATGCTAGCAAACACCAAGTGTTTAAAATTCCTTTCAACTTTAACATCACTACCACTCCACAACCAGCAGGATGCATTCAGCATCACACCAAACCTGCACTTGTTTTCGCATGTGGACTTAAAAAAAAACCACAAAACACACCCAAGAAAACACACACCACCAGAAAACCCACAAACAAACAAAAAAAACCCACAACCACACCACACAGCAACTGTGAAGTATGAAAACTTAATATTTCATTCCTAGTCACCTTAATGAGTAGGCTGTATTCAGTAACACCAAATAACCAACTAAATAGTAAGAGTCTGTGTACAATTAGAACTCAAACCCAAAGGGACATAGTCAAGGAAAAGATGAGAATAAAAGAGCTATCATCTTATAGAATCTCAGTCCTCATCTGTGGTTTTAACCCCAAATCAGAACGGTACAAATTATTCTCAAAACCAGCAACAAATTTATCTTGTTGTCTGTAAAAAAAAAAAAAAATATTTGTCAGCTATATGGTTCATTTACTCCATAACAAAGTTGGTAGCTGCATCAGCTTGTTACTGGAAATTTCAACGTAATATGTACTTGTCCTTAGATTCTCAGTGCAACCGACAGACAATAATATGATCTGCAGGGACTACACATGCAGCATCCACTCAGGCCTTTGCTCAAATACTGTGAATGTAAATTTCTCCTAGCACTGCTCAAATTTTTAAGCAGCTGGATGAAAGTTCTCAGAAAAAAAATCAAATCAGTTAAAAGGCCATATATCAGCTTCTGTGACATACAAAAACGCCACTGAAATAAAGAGGTTGTGAATAATAATTTTTACAAATTCAGGCACAAAGTGAAAACAGCACCCTCTCAACTCTGTCTTTAGTCCTTTCAGAGAACACAGCTTCACAATACACGGCCACCAGCAGAGAAGACAGTTTTTAAACAGCTTTCTATTCCCATCCTGAAAGTGCAGTTCAGCACCTTCTCAGGGCTGCTGTTACAGCTGTTCACCAGCTGTGCTATGAATCACCAAAACGATCACTTAAAACCAGATCCTTTTAACCTAGATCGTTTTGGTGACCCAGTTTCACAGAGCAGCCTCATAAACAGCACAGGCACAAGCGAAAATGCCAAAAGGTTCTTACATCCTTGCTAAAGTTCTTACAAAGAGGCACCTCCCCTTTTCCCCAAAAGAAAACCCAGGCTGCAGTTACACACTCAAAATTCACATGCACAGAGAGCATACTGAAGCCTCCTGTCTTAAGGTATATTTAAATCTGGTATATCGATTCCTTAGATCCATTTATTAGAATGATTATATGCCACCTAGTGCACCATTCACAGTCAAGCAAATAGAAATAACTTACCAAACGTCTAGCAAATTCTTTATTTTCTGAAAGAAATCCATATCCTGGATGTACCTTGAGGGGAAAAAAAAAAAAAACAACACACCACATTTCAAGATGACTGAACTCAGGAGCTGCACACTAAATTTGCTAGCAGCTTTTCAGATACTGGGGAAGGTAAAGTAGAACACCAAGCATTTAAATTATTTGAATACCTCAAGAAACTGTCTTAATTTCTGTCCCGAGTCAAGATGTAAAAGAACTGCCATTTCTGAAATAAACATCTCTTACTTCGCTCAGGTGGAAAGGCACTGTTTGCAGAGCAATGAACACATGCCCTTTGGTATTTTGCCTTCAGCTCTTTCTAATTTCATTTTGCCACATTTACCTCACTACAGACTTGCCTGAATATGCTCATCCACGCTCTTCTCAGCAAGTACACCTCATGGTAAAATATTTCTAGCACTGATCATAACAGTGGTCTTAAGGTCCAGAGTCATTCCTATCTCTAGCGACCCTTGCTGGAGAACACAGTTTATTGTCTCAGTAGCTAAATCATGCATCCTTACATGCTCTAGTTTGCTACTCAGACCCCAACATACACCTAGCATAATCACTCAAGAGGAGCATGAGAGAGTTTTCATTTTTACTTTTCACAATTCATGTAAAACTCGATTCAATGGACTCTAATAAAGTATAAGCCATTTTATTCCCCTCTTATAAAGAGTCTAAACAACTGGGTTCCATATTGAAATACTCAGAGGGAAGGAAATAGTTTTTTCTTGATAGGAAAGTTTTTGGTCCCTGAAAGCACTACACCAAAACATCACCTTAGAAAGAAGTTACAATGCTTATCCAAACCATTCCAGGCTAATTAGTGTTGCCGATATACACCCATCAAGTTTCCTTTTAATAAATGCTCTGTGTACAGTAGCTCTGAATAATATATTTATTTCACCGACAGAACAAAGAACCTTAGGCATGTGAACATGACTACACGTTAGTTTTTCCAACCAATTCCTCTTCAGCTTTGAATGCTTGGTCAATTTGGAAGGAGAAAGGCAGAACAGCCCACATTTACACACACATGCTAACGTGTATTTTGTAAACATTCTGGAACAAAAATAACCATGGCATGCACCATTTACCTTCCTTTCCTGCAAATAACATTTATATAATTTAGAAAGCAATTCAAACTAAGTTTAAGCAAAAGCCTTTTTGGATGCACTTTGTAAAACGTTCAGAAAAGCCATTATGGCATATAAAGGGTTAGCATTCAAAACTAATTGGGATTTTTTTTTTTCCCCTAGCAAATTTGGAAATGAACTGAAGCTGCTCCCTGGTGTGAAAGCTGAATCCAGCAGCCACCTGCAGGATCAGCGACCAGTGCTGCCAGATGCTACAAAGCCTTTGATTTCCAGTAGCGATTTCAGACACATTTAACTCATGTGACATGAACTAACTGGAATAGCATATTCAATCACTTCCCCCCCCACCTTTAAAAAAAAAAAAAATCCAAACTCTGGCTTTTCTGCTTTCTATATATGAAACAGCTGCAGCAGATAGACTCATTCAGACTCACAGCTTGGGCCCTGGTTTCCTTAATGACTTCCATGATGGCATCCATGTTGAGGTAGCTTTTGCTGGTGGGAGCTGGGCCAACACAGACAGCTTCGTCCGCCATTTTCACGTGAACCTGAAGAGGAAATGCTCCACATTAACAGATGCTCCCAGCAAAAATAATTACCATCACCCTGAAATACGCACACAAATCTGATTTGTTTCGAAGTCGATTTACATAGCGTAACCACTCTAAAACACACACGGAAATTACCAACATCAACTCAGGAGGGCTCACACAACAACATTAAATCCCGTGTCATTTAACTCCAATCTTAAGTTGCTGTCAAAATGTTTTATTATTCCAATATATTATTTTCAATTTGATTAAATAAAGTCATGCTAAAGAGAACTACAGCTTCCTATACTGACCATCTATATGTAAATCCAGACTAAAAACTACTTTGTTACATGTAACCAGGGTAGCTCAATATCTTAATACTTAATAACAAACATTCATGACCGGTTCTAAGCAGGCTCCCCAGGAAGTTGGGGATAATTAGAGAGAATTGAATGAAGGGATGCAGTGAGTGTCCCTGCACAGCATCAGGTCAGCACCATGCACAAATTAAAGCCTATGACTAAAGAGTTCAATATCACTACACGTGAACCAGAAAATCTTGAGAATTATTTAAGCGGGCTCATGTTTGATTCCTAATCCATTGTATCCTCATTTATATGCATTTGCCAAGCATTTTTTGGTCAAACCTGAACTATACAAAAGAGAAACATTTCCAATGTTTTATCACAAATAATAATATAGCCTGGTTTGAAGTTAGAAGTTCGGTTTTAAGTTGAAAGTCTGCTTACAACTCATCTGCAAGCTTACCTTCAGGAAAGGCTTACAAAAGTTTAGCTAGAGAGGTCTTAGCAATAAAGCTCAGAGTTCAGAAATCTTTTCCTTTAAAGAAACACATAGACTTAAGAAAAAAAACCATATTTTTCCGTATTCTGGTCCCCTTTTCTAAGCTCCCTTTCAGGACATACTTAAGCAATCATGTCACTGCTTGAATTATGTAAGGTATTAGCTATGTGTCAGTAAGACTTCTTTATACTGACATCTGAGATTTCCAATGCTTATCAGTTTTTAAAATTATTTTTATTAAATATTTTCAGCATTCAAAACTGAGACTACACTGCTTAAAAGAGAAGTTATTTTAGAAAATCATTATTCATATATCTAAAATTTAAAATATTATTAGTTTAAGAACATGAAAATTCAAACTTTGTGAAAAGGAGTTTTAATTGCAAATAGCATGAAGGCTGTCAATTATGACAAATTTAAGGTTAGTATATGTGGGCTACATTACTTCTATCTGCTCATTCAGAAGAAACAAGGCTAGAAAAAAATCTAGAAAGTGATAAGCAGTAGTCAAAAAATATTTTGAGTAATACAGTGAGAAATAAATAACCTCTTAAGTATAAAAACCACGTATAACAAGCACAGGAGTCACTTAAGCATTTTACTTGTTTTTATTGACATTTTTCTGAACTTTGCAAAAGTTAATCCTACCACCATGAAGGAATATTAACTTGTCATTTAATTCCAAGTTTCTTTAAAGCATCTCTTAAATAGCTTCTGAATTTGCTGTATACTCAAATGCATAAGAGTTCACATAACATCCTGGAACTGCCACACATTTCACATTTGAGTAATTGCTTCTGTAAAGTCACAACAGTTTTCTTTTACCACTACAGCATTAGCCTCACATTAAAAACAAAGCAAACCCAAAAACCTTAAGCACTAGCACAGACAGTCATGTAGCAGGATTTTAATGCGTTTTTATTAAGTACATCTCAACAACTTAAGTCAGTAATCTATTTTGATCAAATGCTATCAAGATTAGCCTGTCTGTCATCCTTCCCGGAGCACTCAGTACAAGAAAACAGCGTGGCCCTTGGAAACCTTTATTTCCATGATTGATTTATATGCTTAAAGCTGTTGTTTTGAATTCCAGTACGGTTTACATGTCTAAACAAAGTTATTCAAGCTTAAACATAGTTACACACACATTTTACAAACCCAAAAGCTTCCTTACAGAAAAGAATTAACTTAATACAGCTATTTTTATGCATTGAGAAGAACCACACAGACTTGTCACACTGAGACACCAACAGTCCTACAAGTAACAGAAGTAGCCACAGAAAACACTGCAAATTTTATATAAATATTAATTTCTCCAGTCTTCCCACCATTTTCTCCACCCTTCTGAAATGTTTCATCATTAGTTCAACCCTAAAGAGTTTTGACTTCCCTTCACACATTCCCCTGTAACCTGGCAAATCCATTTCTCCTTGCTTACCTTACCACAGGTTCTTAGAGCCCTCTCTCGATCAGTGCCAGCTCAGCCTTGCGTACACCCTAAGATACCTCATGTGGCTGTAGCAAACCAGGAAAACAGTAGCCATATCGCATTCATGTTACCTGATATGCTGCCACAGAGCCCTAAGCAAATCTCTCGAGGACAAGGAAGAGGTCCCCATTCCTCCTCACTAGTCCAAAACCTCCAGATTTCCAGGTTCCACTGACAGCTCTTCAATCTAAAGATCCTTCTCATATCCAGGGGTTTTTTTTTTTAATAAATGTGATTAAACCAGTCCACATATGATCTGGAAAGAGATTTGTTTCTTTTTTGGTAATTTGTGATGACAACTCCCTTCTCTAAGCATTTAATTTCTTTCATAAGGCACTGCAGTTTGTGAAGAATGCTCCAAATACCGTAACACGCACTACAGAATTTACAGCATAGCATATAAAAAAGCAATTATACTAACCATAATTGCTAGCAAACATTATAACAAACATCATTCTTTGAACCTACATGATAGATTAAAACTTTCAGCTTAGTACTAAGTGGCACGTATTTCACACAATTCACTAAACCTTTTCTTATGCAGAAGCTGACTGATAATACACTATTTCTGAAGTGTCTGTAGAATCCAGCAACTCTCCTTCCTCAAGCATTACAAGTTCCAAATATGTTTGTTTTCAAATCCAAGGGCTGCCTGAGTGCTTGACTTGAATCACACAATCCCAGGTATTCAAAACTTGTCCCTCACTTACTACAACTAAAACTTCAGAAATGTAATTTCTTCCTTTTCTTTTTGTTTACAAAAACAATGTCAACAAAAGAAAGAAGTAAGTCCCAGGAGGCTTCTGAAGAAATGCAATTCCCTCCTAAATATTAGAACTGACCCTGCAATCTCAAGCATGAACGGATAACAACAAAGGCTGAAAGAGCAGACAAATCTTAAAGTGCTTAACAGTTTCTATTGCAAGTTTTAATTATATTGGGCTACCTGTGCCTCAAAAGAGGCATTTCAAGTAGCTACAAGGACCTATTACATCAGAGAATGCAAATAACTAGAAGTCATGAAAAACACATATCTTATTTGTGTAAAAGCAATTTAATTTCTGTAAACATCATCATTTGAGGTAGTGTATTTTGTAAGGGCTATTTATATTGCAGCAACAACAGGCACAAGATGAGATTCACCAAATCTACTGAATCATTTTGCAGAACTGCCACCTAATTCAAAAACTATAGATGAAATTTAGTCATCCAAATCCCTGTATAGGTTTGTTACACCTTTGGAAATCCAAGGCCAAATCAGTCACAAACACCCACCTGTCACAGCTGCCTAACTGCTTTTGGACTAAGGTACAAAAGACAACTGGGCACAATGTGAAGTACAACAATCATTTTATTGCACAATTCTTCACGGCCACATACAGATACAAGAATCAGCTCAAGTTCAAAAAGCTTATTCATTCAGAAGCAAACTGCACAAAAACAGCCACCTGTTTTCAAAGTTACTTTATATCTAGGAGCCACCTTCATGGCAAGGCACCTAAATCAGTAAATCCTGCCAGATCTTTACACAAGAACAACTTTGTGTTTCTTCACCACATTTCCAGCAAACCGACACGTAAAGCAAGGAGTTCTACAGGGCTGATTAGCCACTCGCTCTCAGCCTGGACTGGTTCCAAATGCAGCTCCAGGCTGCAGGGGCTCTTGGGGTGCAGAGCATGTCAAGGGGTAATAACAGTAGCACTGGCTGGTCTTGAAGATCCTTCTTCTCCATCATGCTTCAGTGTTTCAGAAAGATTTACAAACCGAGTTTGGTGCCATGGCTTGGCATCATATCCCAGAAAAGAACTATGCCCATAATCAAAAATTTTGGATATGCACACCACAGAAACGCTTAACATCTGCTTTGCGGGCGATGATCCGATTTAGGAGGGCTGCACTGAATCAGAGCTAGTAAGTACTCAAATTACCTAGATTATGTTAGCTCTCCTTTACCCTGGAGGGTGACACATTTGACAGCAGCACGCTCTCTTGCCTAACTGTACTCTGAATTTACTGAAATATTCTCTTAATCAAGCCTGCACCTCAAATAATAATCATTCTGAAAGATCAAAATGAATAGCATACTACCTAAAATACACATAGTACTCCTAGAGGTGTTCTGTTTAATACAGCAGAAACAAGATAACCTTCTCCAGGAGTCATTCAGCTGCTGCAGATCACTAGTTGAAATCCACATTATAAGCAAGTCACATTTACACACACATGCCCCTCAACATATAAAACACAGAAAAGCTTTCATGATATGGACATAAGATGTAAGAAAAATTGTTTTAAGGTGAAAAGCAAACCCTTATTTTGAGTGCATATGCAATCTATAAATCATTTTAAAACACTAAGATAATTTACACATCCCTAGCATTTAATTACTCAGTGGCTCCACAGTTCGGTACCATCTTACAGATCCAATGCACAACAGAAGTGCTTTTCTCCCCAATTTATTTTAAAGTGATTCTCATCTACTAATTCCAAAAAGTAAAGGCTGACTTTGTCATGAGAGCCAATGGAGGAACAAAAAAAAAAAACCTAAAACTCAACATCTACATGTGTTTCCTAACAAAGTGCTTAATATCACCCAGATAGTTTCCACAGATTTTATATACTTGAGCAGTTTCTCATGTTTATCATGTGACAGATGCTAGTTATTTTAGTGTAAATGCCTAATTAACACATACACACACACACACACACACTCACTGTCCCTACTCCTCCAAGAAGGTAAATGTCTGGGATTCCCCAGTGTCCCAGTTTCTCAGACTAGGTAACCCTGTGCATTCCCTGGTCTCAACTTGATATTCATGCAACAGAGACAGTATACTGAGTTGCAAGACACATTCTTCTGTACTGTTTCACAACTTATATACAAGGAAATTGTTATATCTGCACATACAGCTAGTCGAACCTAAGAGGCAATTAAAAAAAAAAACCAAACAAACAAAAACAAACAAACCTCAGTGAAGAGAATACTTCTGTCTGATACACTAAATAAGATCTTGAGCATTGTTTAGACAAAAGAAATCTAATCAAACAAGTCATTCTCCTTTTATAGCTCAAATCAATATTACACATTGGAACAACATCCGCTGGTGTAAGTGGATTCACTTAATTGGCCCAAACTGCATAATACCGCTCAGCAAGACAAATCACAATTAGCTCAACCCATAAAATAGGGCTAATGAGTAAATCCTTTGTAAGGTAGCTAAAAAAAAAAAAAACACCACCTCAAATCCTGCCAACACCACTGCCAAAAGAGACAGACAAAACAGAACAAAAAGCTTGCAGCGCTGAACAGTCAAATTAAAAAAAAATTAAAATAACAAACAGATACAGAAGAGGTTCACATTTACTGCTTTGCCAAAAACACATCTTTCTTCCGACCTAAGTGTCTTTAACAGCTTCACACTAAAATACACATCCCAATAATACAATAAACCTGTGCCCATGACAAGTGCATGGCTTTAAAGTGCTATCTGCAAAGAAATACTGACACACAATTGCAGCATTTAACCCTCAAATGCAATAATGGAAACACTAAGCCACATGAAAAGCAGAACTGTCAAAGCCATAAATAGCATAACTATCACATATTTTCCACATTTATTTTAATTCAACATTTCAAAAACCTAAGTAAAAATTTATGCAAATAAACAAGTCAACCTACAGAGTCAACACAACTAGATTTCTTTGCAAGCATATTTTAAATTGTTTTTTTAATTTGGTAGCCCACAAAACGTTATGTGAGGACTAAAGAAAAAACAATTCTGCACTGGATTTCAAAGATTTGGTTTAATAAAGGGTATTTACTTATAGTCCCCTCCAGACTCTCAAAACAGCCCATCCATTAGCATCTGCAGGATTAGATCCTGGGTTAGGCAGACAGTCGACAGGAGGGGGGGGGTAGGAAGGCAGCACACCCTTTCCTCTACTGCCCCAATCTGCCCTTATGTTTGCCAACCAGGCAAAAACTTAAGAGATCTACAGATTTAAATTAAGTTAAAATGGAAGAATCAAGGTTGAACCAAGCAGTCTTTAAAAGAAGAGAAACACCAACCAGGCAAGAAAGACTGGATTTCTAACCAAGACTAAGAGAATGCACTTTTCAACGTGAAGTTTTTCATCAGTTCTCGTTCTTACTTTTAAACATTTTTGTAACCTTAGAAAAAGAAATCTCAACATTCTCTCTCTAATAAACAAAGCTCTGGAACTTCGTTGGCTGCGAAAGACATCCCATTTTCCTTGGCAAAGACCTCATCCATGGAAAAGGACTCCCTATTGTATCTAGAGGCCTGATCTCTCATACTGTGAAACCCAGACCATGCTAAGGCAGTCACACAGCGATTGAGTTCTGTTTTATGGGATAAGTACAGAAACACCTCCCGAGTCCTGAAGACATCATGGAAGCATATCTAGAGCAGAACCTTCCAGAATGGCTTTAGCTCCTAAAGCTTTTTCCTATGTTCTTTGGTAGATAACGTCACAGTGAAGCACCCAGTAGAATACTGATGGGAAATAAGGCTTCTCCATCAGAATTTTATTGCAAGTGCTTGCAGTGGTTTACCGTCCAAGATACTAAAGACCAGGTACTAGTTACTTAGTACCTCATACAAACTTAAGATCACAGATTCAGCTAAATTTCAGTTCTGAGTAGCTGAATGCTGGGAAGACCATAATTACACAAAATCAAGGTGGTAGGGGTTTTTTTTGGCCAGGCATTGATATTGAAGGTATGACACTTGTCTCTATAGCGTGTTCTTTTGGACCTTTTCTAGGCAAGCTTGCCTCTACAGGCTTCTATTCAGAAGAATTCAATTGTTCTCAAAACAACTTCTTCAGCCTATCAAGTCTGACTACAGAAAACCAACAAGTGCAGGGTTATGTAACTTCAAGTACAATCAGCTTCTCTTTTTGAGAGGAAACCCTGCTTAAAGCTCTGGAAGACAAAGAATAGCTAGAAAGATAGTCTGCCACAGTTAGTAGCCAATAAGAGGAATTTGCTATTAAACATTTAGCAGAATGAAATGGTTGGTTCGTATCACTATCTTTCACATATTTTAGTCAACACCAACCAGGAACAATCAATCTTTCATCAGTAGAATAACTGAAGAGTGAGAAAAGGTAGAAGAAGAGCCATCTTGTTCATTAGTCTACCTTTGGATGAACTGCAGGATTAACAAAGGTAGGGGAATCAGGAGGGAAAAAAATGGCAACATCCTGTTCTTCAACTCCAACTCAACATCAATAGCAAAAGACTTCTTGGAATCTTGAGGGAAAAGCATTCCCCTTCTCTCCTTTCACTTGTGGCTCCCTTTGATAGGGTGGGGCAGCAACCAAGTTTCTTCACCCAAGTGAAGAGGCAGCACAGCCACTCAAAACAACCTTCAGTGATTCAGAGGGTGCTGTGAATGAACAGTCTGCAGGTAGCAACTGCACTCACACCTCCACAGGCGTACATTATCTACAACAAGTCTCCAGGAGAAACAGGAGAATTTTACCTCAGAGCATACACTAACAACTTGGGAAGACAATTTGTTTACCAAAGCAAGAGTCTCCATCTGTTGCAAGAGCTGAGCAATTCATCATATTTAGAGCAGCCCACTAGGCTCTGTGTGGATGCTAGTTTCAACCTTCACAGCATAAATGATTCTGAGCTTTAAAGGGTTTTAGAAAAAGAATTAAGTTTTTTTGTGATGTTAACAAAACAGTAGTGCCCTACAGTGTTTCTTGCAGCCACTCTGCATTTCAAACACATCTGCACTCACATGTCAGCCTTTCCCTAATGGAATCTCAGCTTTCTAAGCACATTAGCAAAGCAATAGGATAGACCCTTCTCATGCTGTTTCTTTTTCCTGCCTCGCCCCAAAACAAGCTCACTATGGAATGTATTTGATGCATGATTTTCTGTTTTGTTGTCTAAGGGTGTAAGGCATGGGAGATGGGAAAACTAGTAGTTCATCAGGTCTAGAAAACAGTATCACATGGCAGCAAGGGTACTCAACTACAAAACTTGCATACAGTAGAGCTTTAGTTCTTAATTGAGCTAGATACACCACAAGACATATGGGATTCAGAAAAAGTAGCTTAAACTCAGCCACGTTACAAAGCAACACATCATATGCACTGGTAGCATGCTCCTAGCTAGCATTTGCAGCTCAATTTCAACAGAGAATCTCTTTCAGGTGGATGGGTAAAGCCAGTACATAACCGTTCAGAAAGCATACCCATCTCATCTCTAAAGCTGCCTGCCAGCAGTTGGATGGACTGCAGAAATTGCTTCCAGCATCCAAAGATGGTAGGAAAGTCAGAGATTCCTGAAACCAGTCCCAGGGTTGAGAGAACAGCCCACAGCAACATCAAGGTGAAATCACAACCACCTGGCATTTCAACCATGCAGTATTTTTAAAGAATGAGAGGGGAAGTATGGACATCAGCTCAAGGCAACAGTAGCTAGAAGACTTAACGCTTATGGGGGAAAAGAAAAAAAAAAAGGCAGAAATGCAAGATACAGACTCTACAATAAATTAAGTTCTTCCCAACATGGACTAACTTTTGGCTCTAAATTAACCACATATTGGTACAGGAAAAAAGTTTCACAACAAGTCTCACTTTATGCAAATACAAGTTGCCACTCAAAAGATGTTCCCACCCCTGACTCTCCTCCACATTCAGCTCCAGCAATTACAATGCTGCTGAGACAGATCAATGAACTGAACAGACTCAGCGGAAAAGTAATCTAAGGGGAGGGGAAATTAACCTTCTGTCAGATCAGCAAGTTAAACCATCTCCCAGTCACATGATCATTGGATTCAAGACAGTGAATGAGTAAGAGGGGACATGAGAGCAGAATCAGTCCTTCCAGAAATGTTAGACTTGGAGAAATTTAGACATAATATGAAACCAGATCTAAAATGTCAACCCATAAAAGAAAATTAAAAAAAAAAAACAAACAAAAAACCAAACAGGTTGTGGGTAAATGCAGAATCTTAAGGATGAGAAACTTTTATTGCAGGTTTTCTAAAAGACAATTTTTTCCCTATGTCTATGCAATATATATATATATATATATA
>NW_009728023.1:1369-2634 GCF_000703405.1 Apaloderma vittatum | reverse complement strand
GCACTGCTGGACCATCACCGACGTCCCACCGTGCCGGCAGTAGGACGACGCGTTCCACCGCGACGCGAAGAACGCGACGCCACGCTGCTTTTCGTCTTTTTTTTCTTCGCAATCTGCTTTTTTTCTTTTTTCCCTCCCCAAATACCCACCGCCTCGCCCCCGAGACAGCATCTTGGAATGCGGAAAAACGCATTTTCCATTTTTTTTTTGGTGTTTTGGGGTTTTCTGTATTTTTCAGAACCTCCACCCCTCTACGAAACGGCAGAAAATTGCGGGTTTTTCCGTCTTTATTTTCCATTTTCTCCACATTTTCGGCCTGAAACGGGACAGCACCAACCCCCCGATTTCTTACGGTCTCTATTTTTCTTTTTTCTCACCATCGAGGGCCTTTTTCCACCCCAGTTGAGCGGCTGCCCCTTGAGGAACCTCTCTCGACGCAGAACTCGAAGGGACGTAACCTCGCGCCCCGACGCCCGCGTTGTCCTTCCCTCTTGCGCTTCGTGAAAAATTTCTCGAGCAACTGACCTCCGGTGTCTTTCCTTCTTTTTTTTAACCAAAGGGGTGAGGAAGAGGGGAAAAAAAAACACCAAAAAACCACAAAATCAGGGCTGCAAAGGCAGCCACTTGTCTCAGGTTGAGGTCTTGTCTTTGGAGGACCCTCATGGAGGTGACACCATCTAAAGACAACGGAGGAGGTTTTGCCTCTTGAAAGAGGCTCATGGAGGTGGCCCCATGTCAATGTGGCGATGGGCATGGAGGTGGCATCATCTCAGGGGGGAGGGTGGCAGCCTTGTCCTTGGAGGACCCTCATGGAGGTGGCATCATCTCAGGGGGAGGTCCTTGGAGGACCCTCATGGAGGTGGCATCATCTCAGGGGGAGGTCCTTGGAGGACCCTCATGGAGGTGACACCATCTAAAGACAACGGAGGAGGTTTTGCCTCTTGAAAGAGGCTCATGGAGGTGGCCCCAGGTCAATGTGGTGGTGGGCATGGAGGTGGCATCATCTCAGGGGGAGGTCCTTGGAGGACCTTCATGGAAGTGGCACCATCTAAAGACGATGGTGGAGGCCGTGTCCTTGCATGACCTTCACGGAGGTGGCATCATCTCAGGGTGCTGGTGGACCAGAGCCCCCGCCTGGCACCCAAGGGACTAACCCCCTCCTTGCCCCTCCCCTTCAGCATAACCGACCAATCGCTGTGTGGGTTTGGCCGCCCCCCCCAAAGGGGGCAAAAAAGGGGAGCTGTGATTGGACGGGAAGATGAGGG
>NW_009728023.1:0-1161 GCF_000703405.1 Apaloderma vittatum | reverse complement strand
AGATGTGTCCTGGAGCCACCAGGCTCATGGAAGACCTCAAGCACCAGCCCAGCTTCATCCCTATCCGTGTCCCATCTCCTGCAGGACGTGGTCCTGGGGCCACCAGACTCATGGAGGACATCAGCCATCAGGTCATCTTCACCCCCCATCTCCTTCAAGACCTGGGAGATGTGTCCTGGAGCCACCAGGCTCATGGAGGATGTCAACCACCAGTTTCTCATCACACCACCCATGCGGTATCTCCTCTGGGACCAGGGAGCCAGATCATGGGGAGGGGTCATCTGTTTGCCTTCACCCCTCCAGCTGGGTTACACCTCGGGGACGCAGCGTCCTCCTCATCCTCCCAACCCACCCAACCTCAACCGTTTCCCCGTGGTGGTCACCCACCATGTCCTCCATCAAGATGAAGCAGCAGCCCCTCATCCTCCCAACCTCAATCGTTCCCCCGTGGTGGTCACTCATCACCACCTCCTCCGTCCAGATGAAGCAGCACCACCCTCCTCATCCTCCCAACCCACCCAACCTCAACCGTTTCCCCGTGGTGGTCACCCACCATGTCCTCCATCAAGATGAAGCAGCAGCCCCTCATCCTCCCAACCTCAATCGTTCCCCCGTGGTGGTCACTCATCACCACCTCCTCCGTCCAGATGAAGCAGCACCACCCTCCTCATCCTCCCAACCCACCCAACCTCAACCGTTTCCCCGTGGTGGTCACCCACCATGTCCTCCATCAAGATGAAGCAGCAGCCCCTCATCCTCCCAACCTCAATCGTTCCCCCGTGGTGGTCACTCATCACCACCTCCTCCGTCCAGATGAAGCAGCACCACCCTCCTCATCCTCCCAACCCACCCAACCTCAACCGTTTCCCCGTGGTGGTCACCCACCATGTCCTCCATCAAGATGAAGCAGCAGCCCCTCATCCTCCCAACCTCAATCGTTCCCCCGTGGTGGTCACTCATCACCACCTCCTCCGTCCAGATGAAGCAGCACCACCCTCCTCATCCTCCCAACCCACCCAACCTCAACCATTCCCCCGTGGTGGCCGCCCATCACCATCTCCTCCATCCAGATGAAGCAGCACCAGGTTCCTCATCCTCCCAACCTCAACCGTTCCCCCGTGGTGGCCGCCCATCACCACCTCCTCCATCCAGATGAAGCAG
>NW_009728022.1:104775-154246 GCF_000703405.1 Apaloderma vittatum | reverse complement strand
TATTTATATATTTCTGTCCTGAAAGCTTCTTGCTAAACAAGAAAGCAATCTTTGAGCACTGAACTGTAACTTTGCTGGGCTGTCTTCTTGTTGATAAAACTTGAAAAAGCAATTTACTCTCTTGGGCCTCTTTAAGAATTTAGAGTGCAGAAAGGGGAGAGGGAGAAAAACAAGCCATATTCTCCTCCTTGTTTTTTAAGAAATGAGATGGAAAAGGGAGGAAGAGAAACACAAAACTCAAGGGAATGACAGTTTCCCTTCCTCCTGCATTGTCTTCCTGCCCCGTAGTTTAGAAGAACATTTCCAACCATCACTTTTCTCTCCAAAAGGAAAAGCAGGGCAAACATCAGAGCCTCTCCAGGACTGTCTGCAAAGCTGTGAATTCCAAGCTCACAGAAAACAGACACTCCTCACCCTGCTCTCCTCCCCTCATACACATACATACACCCACAACATGTTTGCAAATGATAGCACAGAGTCCCTCAAGTGCTTCCATTCAGGCAGGCCCCAGTATTTCTCAGGAGACTTGTTGGAATAGCCTGACTGTCAATCTAAGCCCTGATGTGGGAAAGAAAACAGGATTTGTGATGTTGGGACCTTGGAGAGCAAAGGAGTTCCTCTGCCTTTTAAAGTCTGTTATACTAGAAGGGATCAAAGAACAGTAGAGGTTTTTCAAAACAGCTCTCTATGCAGAGCTAGCACAGAAAACTACTGGGTTTGCAGAGGGGCCTTCTGTACTGCTTCAACCGAATAGTGCTTTCGACCAAAACACAAAAAACTGCCATGCACCCAAATCTGAAGTGTCTCTGTGGCTGATCAAGGGATACGCTCCTCTCTTTCCTTGGCAGTTCACTAAAGCTGCTGCACCACTACTTCCAACTTTGTGTCAGGGAAGAGTTTTCCTACCATGAACTAGGACTAGGACACCTGCTGAGATGAGGCTGTAGGCTGAACCTAAGGTTTAACTCCCACATGAGGATCCAGGATTTGGGTAAGCACGTTGGCTTTGATTCAGGTGACATTACAGACATTTCATATATCATAATAGATGTCATGGTGCTCTAAAATTGGTGGATTCACATCTTAAGGAAGCACTTCTGTGTAAGATGACTCTAAACAGGTAAGTCCAAGATGCCTGCTCTCTGGAAACCCTCTCTTTGATGTGTTCAGCACTTTAAGGGAACCTCCAGACACGATTTCTTGTGCAAGGACCAGAAGGGATTCTTTGTGCTCCCTGAGCCAACAACCCTGCTCCTGATGAGTTGCATTGGGCAGCCTGGCCAACCTGTTGATTTTTATTCTAGACATTTGATTTTCCCAGAGAGCCTTCTCTGGGAAGGCAAAGTATGTTCTTCTATCCAAGCAATAGACGTTCAGTTTGCATCTAACCCAATAATTACCCGTGTGTTTTGCAAACATGCTGTTTTTGTGTGCAGATGGTGGAAAGTGGGACAGAGGGTCTGTGACTGTATGAAATGACAGGGACTGACATGGCTGCAGATGTAGAGCCAGCCTGAAGGGCGAACAGTGATTCACGGTTCTGTTTCACACTGAGTGCATCTTTAAGATTTACTTTTTAATATTGTTTACAACCAGAATATAAAAAAAAATGTGGAAACACTGAAACCCTGAGAGAGATTCATTGAGCAGCAGAAGACAAGTGCACAGCTTGGAAGGAAATGTTATAAGCCCTCTTTAATCCTTCCGATCCATTTGCTCTTTGCTTAATTTAGGAATAGGGATGGAGAAGGAACTTTACCTCGGCTATAACAAACTCTTTAGAAGTAACTGTCTGACATGGGATAAAGATTTCTCTGAAGGGTTCCTTTAAGAGCTAGGTTTTAAAACAAACAAAAAGCCTAAGTCCCATAGCAATTACATCAATACAAAGCCCTTGTGATTTATAAAGCGAAACTCAAATGGCACAAATTGCCACCTGAGGCACGAAATCTTGCCTTGCTTTTATATTCTATATTGATATTGTATGAGCAGGCTGGAGGCAGTGCCCTGAGACATGTCCTTCAGCCCTCCAGACTGAGGACACATTTCCTTCTAACAGACCTGCTTGAAGCCTGAGGAACAACGGTACCTTCCAAGGAAACAAAATAAATGTGGCCTGCGCCTCTTGCCTTCATGAAACAAGCACTAAAAGGTCGGGGAAAGATATTGCTTAGAGGCAACTAGTTACCTAGCACAGTAACCCTGTGACTAATCTGTATCTTAAAAGTGCTTTGGAAAAAAAAATCAGGCAAATAAAAAAAGACTATAGTAGGCTAAACCCTCTTTTTTACTGTATCTCAGCCCTCCCAAGAAAGATGGATGCTGTTTATTACAAAGTAATGCTGTCAGGCTCCATGCTGAGGTGTACAAGAAACTGTTGTGAACTGAAAGCATTGCCAATATAAATTGGGAAAAAGCACTCTGTCTGGAGTCAAACTAAATGTCTCATCTTTTGGAATGAAGTGGCAGTTAAGTAACGGCAGATGAGTTATGACAGCTAAAAATAAAATGTGATCTAGAGGAAAACATGGGTTGAGGAAGACCTTGATGTTGGAGGAGTTGTACAGCTTGCTTTTCTCACCTTCCTGAGCATGACAAGCTCTGCTTGATCCACAAGGCCAGTGCTCCAACTCTTACTAGTTCCTTCTGCTGCAACATCTTACCAGACCCTGGCACCTAGTTGTTGCTTTGGTGTGCCATACTCCGCTCGCAGCCTTCCTCCCTTGCTGCGTGCTGCTCTTTTATAGCCTGCAAAGACTCTGGGAACCCTATATCTACTCTGGCCTTTACCTAAATATCATGGAGCCTCTGCAAACTCTGCATCCACTGAGATTTCACCATATCTTATGTGCTGCTAAGTCACTTGGGTTTTTTTTCCCTTCTATTGGTGTTATCTCTGCCTCAGCTAGGCCATGAGCTGGCTCTGATATGGGATCCATGTGGCTTAAAATTGCTTCTTTGTCCACCATGGCAGCAATTCACAAGTCATTGTATATTTATTTTGGCCTGATGAACCTCAGACAAACTTGGGTTGTAAAGGGACTATTCTATTCATCTGAAATACTGAATAAAAGTATCCCTATAAAATCCAACAACATTCAAAACTAGATGAGCCAAAGAAAAATCACCCAACAGAAAGGATATGAAAATACTGCTGTGCATTCACATTAAAATTATGAACACCAGGAAATGCAGTGCTTAGGCTGAAACAATGTTTTCTAGCAGCAGCTGGACCTGGGGAGAGCAGGAGGATATGCCAGCTCATGACTGACTTCTACTAAAATCTGAAAAGCACAGAGACAACAACTGCTCAAACACAAATTAACTGCAGCAGTGCTGAAAAGAGTGACATGGAGAAAACTGCTCCTAACCTTCCCTCTGTTTTAAAGGACCATTTTTTTCAATGTGAACAAGAAACAAGGGGTTAAGTGAAGAAAAAGGGATTCACATCCTAGATTACCCAAAGTCTCCACTTCTTGTCAAGGAGTTCAGGTCCCTGTCCGGCTTGGTTCACCAGAATTTTGAAGCTTGCATCCCAGATGAATGCCAATCTAATGGGATTATTGGGCTCCTTTGTATTTGGAAATCTCATCCACCTGATGAATATAGCTTTAATCCTGGATTTAATTCTTTCCAAAAGAAAGTTTTATTAAAAGCTATACGTATCCTTAAAGTTTAAGTTCCACAGACGGTATTTGCAAGCAAGAAGCATCAAAATATTTTGCTGTGTGACTGTTGGAGCCAAAAGGTAATCTTCTAACATTCAGAAAACATTTAGTATTTATATGAATAAGGTAGTAAACATATCAAATACTTGAATAGGAGGATCCTGTGAATAACAACAGAGAGAATTTGCATATATGTTCAGGACTATCTTTGCAACCTCTCTGAGGTATAACTCAGTCAGCTCAAACCACCTCTCAAAAGAATGCCTCATCTGTCAGCCACATCACAGAAACGATTAGATAGTTTTGCATGGCTGTGCTATTGAACTGAGCTTTGTATTGATGTTAGAAAGTCAAACAAAAAAAAAGGAAAAAAGCACAAAGAAATGAAAGCAGGAGGTAGGGTTGGCAAAAACATCTGTGCACACAGAAACAAAAGGACTGCAAGGCGATGCTGCTTGCTGCAGAGAGGCACTGGCAATGTGGCGTGCAGTGGGCTAAAACTAATAAATAAGAAAGGACACATGGCAAAAGGCACTACATGCAGAAATAAAATTCTGTTCTTTTTTGCATGTCTGCAGGGCACAAGTTGGGGATGTACATGAGGTACACATGCTGAACTCTAAGATTATGCACAGCAGTCCAGTAGCATATTTCTCTGCTGCCTGCTGGTTTGGATCACAACCTGATGATGTGAGTTTCCAGCCCTAACATCGTCCGTGCATTTGCCATGGTTTATGTGATGATATTTCTTTCCAATAATAACTTCCCTTTAGGCACGGTTATTAAGACCTCCGTCACTGTGAAATAGCTTGTGTTCAGTGAGGCAGTCTTTTAATGGGATGTGATGCTGTATAGCAGAGTTTCATCTACTAAATTCAAGAAGGTAAATGATAGATTGTTTACTCCCCTAATCCATCTAATTATGGCAGCTTACAGAAAATTGGAGAAAAAGAATTTGTGCTGTAGGTGATGCTGAGAGAGATCTGAGAGCATGTTGATTTAAAAGGCCATAAAGACATTGTCTAAAATATATACAGAGTACCTTGTTGATCTCACTGTAAGAGACAGCCCTGATAATTCAATCCCCCCGGGATATGGCCTCTTACCAGATACTGCAAAAATTTCTAGCTCTCTTTGTCTTCCTTTGAAGAGTGGGAAGCTCAAGAGGGAAGCTGTAGAGCTGTCCTTACAAAGCTACATCCGTGTATGGAAGGGAGAAGGTGTGGAAGGGGAGTTACTGTGATAAAAGCAGAGTCTCAGGGCTGGGGCATGCCTGGGGAGCAGCACAGAGGGTCTGCTTCCCACATGCTGCCATGTGAGCCTTCTCCCATGCCCCCTGCCCTGGCAGCAGTACAGTATTCATGTGGATGCGACCATGAGCTTTGATGCCCCACCAACACCTTCTGATCACACTATACTTCTCAGAGCAAAGGAAGGAGGTCTGGTGCTTGTTTCCACACTGGTTCCTACTGTGAGACAGGAGAATGAGTTGTTCTGGGAGCGCTGGTGTAAGTAAAACATCATGTCTGTAAGGATATCTTTCCTTGGCCACTGACTTTGACGTCTAAGGAGATACAAAGACTGCATGAAGCTTTGTGCCAGGTGTCCCATAAAGTCTCATCTCCATGTCGGTCCCCATGTGTTTCCTGGTCCAGTCGAGAAGTGGTGTCCCTGCTCATGACAGAGAGGTTGGACTAGATGATCTCTAAGATCCCTTCCAGCCTAGGCCATTCTATGATTCTATGATTGCCTGGGGCCTTGGCTCACAGGATACAAAAGGTTCTCCACCTCAAACTCTAAGGGATTTGCCCTTGTGTACAGAACAACCAGCTTCGGTGAAACTGGTTGGCGCCTCCATTAGACTGGATTAAAATTCAGCACTGTATTCAAAATTTACTGAGGTGCAGAAGAGGAGAGGATACTCACACGAAGTATGCCGATGTAAACTTCTAATAGGAAACTAGGCTACAATGTAGTCTCATTTTAGTTTACTAGGTAAATTGTTGACATTTAGGGCATGCGTCGTTTTTCTAGAATGCTCTCTCTTCTGTAGCGTTATTACGTTCTGTAATACTACCACCACTAGCAAATATGCTAATTTGTGAGTTTATTTTCTTACCATTGGTGTTTTTTGCATCTCTCAACATTTTAGAAGGGCTCTTTCTTCTCTTCACCCACTCCCACTGCCCCCACTTGCCGTTATTAAGTGAGGTCAGGTGTTCTCAGAAGTAATCGGATCTAATTATCTACAAATAATTAATATTTCTAATAAAAGCTGCATGTTGTTTCATTCAGGTGCAGGAGAACAACAAGGTAAAGAGTTTGACAATTAAAGCTTCATTATTTTGCTCTCCCCTTTACATTCGCCATTTAATAAATCATTCACTGCGGAAATAGATAGACCAGAGCTCATTTGAGGTGAACATTGTGAAGAGATCAAGATTAGTTTTTCATCTGTTTTGCACACTTGACAAGACAAGGAGGGGGAAGAAGCCTAATTTAAAAAATTAGTGAAAGTAGTAATATAGAAAAGATTCTTTCTTCTTGCAACCTGCTTGCCAGATGGCCTGCCAGACACAGATAACAGGCTGAGAGAGAGAATTGTTACATCTTCTTGCAAATCAGAACTCAGAAATATGTAGTCTGCGGAGTGTGTGTAAGAGATGCCATTTTGGTTACCAAAGATTGAAACAAGGGCTTCCAGAAATACAAGCAGGAAGAGCTCCAACATGCATTGCCATGTCATGTGGCTCTCAAATCCTTAAAAAAACCTCCCACTCCTGCTAAGTTTACAGCAAGTGGACCATGCAAATACTGTCGCTCCTATTCTGAGGTCTCAAGAGACCAATATATCATTGAAGATGTAATGGTTTCCCTGTGCTTGTGGAGAGGGATGGGGTGCAGGAAAGTTTTACTTTTAGGCAGAGCTATTAAGTGTGTTAGGAAAATGTGTACATCAGTGAAACTGGAGTAGTTTACATCTTGAGTGCAAACCACCTGTAACTTCATGCCTGAGCTTAATTACAGTTGCAGAATGCGATGGAATTTCTTCCTCCTCCCCTTCCCTCTAGTCAGTTAAAGGTGCTTGGATGCTCTTCAGAGCCCCAGCTCAGGAGGTACTCATCCTGCAGACAGTAAACCCTATGTTCCCTGCCTTGGTGATGCTGTGTCACCATGTACCCTCCTTTGACCTGATGGCTTTGTCCCTTCAGATATAAACTGTGAAGTTAGCAATCGCATGAGGAAGTAGCAATGGAGAGGAAATAGCCTCACTGAAGCACAGATTTACAAAATGACTTAGATGCCTAATGGTATTGGTAGACTGTGTAATCATGGCCCTTGCAATCCCAGCTTCCAAATAAACCTCTGTGCCTAAACTTTGGAAAAAGCAGGTCCTACTGAAGAGGATTTTAAGATGTTTAAAAGGAAGTGCTGAGCAGGAGACTGTCTAGAGGCAGCCTAGAGAAGTCATCACCCAAGGGTGTTGCACGAAATACGGTCTGTCTGCAAGTGTTTTAGTGAGTTGTGATTTAACTCTCATTGTAGGATCTTAAGCAGGAGGAGTAGGAAATTTGAGATACTCATAAGAAAAAGAGCATTTATTTTTTTCCCTGCTGCCTATAGAAAAACAACATGAAGGGAAGCAAAACTGATAGCTTACTGGAGGGTTAAGAGGAAGGCAAGAGGAGAGCAAATGTGCTGATGGGACAGCCCACTGTCCCCTACAAATCCCAGCTGCTCACAATCTTCTCTCCCTCTAGTTCCTGAGCAGTAAAAGTAAATGCAGTAAAAAGCAGCTGGGACTTTTTTGCAAGGCAACAGCACTGAGCAGAATTCCTCCTTCCATATTTTATAATTTATCTGAAGGCTACAGACATCTGTTCGGATGGCCAAGGGGAGAAAAAGCATGAGGGATTTGGGCTAAATTCAGCACTACTTAGGAAAGATGCACCTGGCCTGCCATTTGTTATGTTCTCTCCTCTCTGCTTTGCGATTTATATTTTATAAATCCTTTCCATTGTATCTCCCCCTGCTTCCCCCCTTCTGTTCCAGTTTGATCAGATTGTAAAAGTTCAAAGTGTACTCCTGTTACTTTAATTAAAGACATTTCCCTCTGCCCGCCCTGCTAGAACAGATGTATTGGAAATCCCTGGGCACCTCCTCCCTGGGCAAAATTGGACACTAAAATGTAGAACTACATTAAGACAAATTCCCTGTGCTAATTGCTTTTCTCTATGCAGCAAGCATATGCAGGAGAGACGATGTTTCTCCATGCTAGCAGGTCTATTTTACCCTCTGTAATGAGTTTATGGTGGCTTCCTGAATTCCTTCCATACCGTCTTGCCACGTGTCAAAAAGACGTGAGGTAATAGAAGGTACAAGACACGTCTGGCGTGATTCAGTACCTTTATGGCCTCTACCACTCACATTCTGGGGATCCTGTGTCACTGGCTGGTTTCTGAGTTTGCCATTCCATTTTCATTGGAGAATTGTGCCTGGCACATGGCAATAATTTAGGCAGCCTTATCCCATAACTAGGTTTACAGCTGAGAGTAGGAGAACATAGTCTGAGGTAAAACTAGGCTTGCAATATTAAGTCATGAGATGAAGCAGGAAAATATATTTCTCTGATTATGCTTGGTAGCAAAGTGCCAACTCTTGCATTTTAGCCAGCTCGTGAGGTAGATAATTAGTCTATATGAGCTTGTCCTGGAGAGCATTTAGAGCTGTATCTTTCCTGCTATTGGACTTAGCTGCCCCCTTTGCTTCCCCCTCCTCCTCAGCCTTGCTTAATGGAGATTTATTCTCCATATGTTGTTTATAATCCCATGTTCAGGCTTGATGTTAATTTCCCTTTCTTGCAGCTTCTTTAAAACACTGCAGATATTATGCTGTATGTGCCTTTCCCATCTGCTCTGAAAGGATAACCGTTACAGGAGAAAAACACCCCACATCTCTACAGAGGTCATTTCATCCTGGATAGAACATGTCAAAATGCCTAAGCAAAAACACTGACCAGCCCAGGCAGAAAAATGGTTCTATAGCCAGCAAAGATGACTTCAGCCAGTCAAAGCATCACTGTCAGCCTGTGGAGGACAGCAGAGAGCTGTGCGGTACCACAGCTCTGCTGGTTTTGAGGCAGTAATGCCTAGTTATGGGCAGAGGTTAAAAGGGAAGTACAAAATCGTGGATTTTGCCCTTGTGTGAAGATATATTGCTTATACTGTGTCTATTCTGGCCTGCCCTGGGGCCCAAGCTGTGCTTGCTAGGTGACATTCCCAGCCTGCGGGTACTCAGTAACTCTGCATGCGTGCCGGGCTGTGTGTTAGGGAAACCTCAGAAAGGTCCAACCCTAACAGCCATCTCCAGCAAACTCTGTGCTTTATGTGTGAGTGGAGATGCCTTTGGTTCACAGCCAAGTACCACTCCTGAAAGGTACATCTTTGTTAGCGCTATTGGATCCCAGAGTCAAACTGCTCCTTAGTCCTCCACCTCATCAGAAATGCAAGAGCAGTGTAACTCCATCTCCTGCCAATGCAGATCTGCAGTAAAAAGAAGGACAAGCGTATTAACAAAGACCTTTCTGCCTTCTCCACACATTCTTTTCTAGAGACAGTTTTTCTCTCTAATTTTACATGGCATGTGGGGACTTACCATCTGTTTCACAGAGTCCTCAGAAGAACAGAAAAACAGGCCTTGTCTTATAACAGAAGCGGAAATCTTTGAGCACCACACCGACTTCTGACAGAGCAAGGTTTTGGTGAACATTTAATTTACCATTATAAACAGTCCTGTCCCTCCCTAAATGCTTCCCACAGAAGAGGCAAGTTTTGCACTGTCAATTCCCAGGCCGATCTCCTGCTTCCTAAGGGATGGCTGAAGTCTGTAATTCTTAGGAAAACTCCCATTTACCTCTGCTTCCTGTTTTTTTTGGATGGTAATATTCATTACTTAGCAGTTTCCTACCCACCTCTGTGCTGTATTCAGTAGTTGATACCTAGATTCCCAGCCTTTCCATGACATCTTTATTCTCCGTGCCGTTCCTCAAAGGTCCTAAAAACTTCAAGATTATGTCTAAATCCTCTCAAAGTCTTCCCATTTTCTTGTTAAAGGGAGATCAGACTGAATCTATGGTCCTAAACCAAAGTCAGCATGCCCAGCACACAGCTTGTACATTTGGAAATTTCAGGAAATTCAGACTCTCTGTAAAGTTTACATATTTCAAATTTAAAACATCTGAGATTGTAATTAAGCATCCAGGACACCACACAAAGCGATAATTTTTAATTAAGACTTATAAATCAATAATATTATTCAAATGTTGAAATCCAATAGCCTGAAGATGACTGGTATACTAATGCACAAATATAGTGGAAAATCTAGTCATACGTGGTACAAGAAAATTAATTCAGTGGGAAAAGGTAGTAAACTGGCAAGCATAATGACCACCCCATGGATAGACATTATACACCTGAAAGTAAACTTTAATTTTCTGTTCAAGGCAATTGTCATTTGAGAATAAGGGGAACACATTCAAAAGTGTGTGTTTAACAGAGAAGGGAATACAGATAGGGGCATGTTCTGGAGCAAGAACCGTTGACAGATTTGCAGGATATCTGATGAGGTTTTGGAAAGCAGGTTGCACAGGATACAAAGGACACCTTGTGCCTGTGAGGGTTGTGAGCACTGACGTGTATGCTGACAAGGTCTGCGCAGCTTGCTTGCTTGTTTGCCTTGGCACACTGTACTGGAGGTGAGAAGTGCCTGAGCTGGCATGAAGACATGCAGCTTAAACACGACACAAAAGAGTTAGTGATCACATATTTGCTGGAGGATGCTATAAGCTTGGGGCACTTCTGGGACTTTACAAGCTAGTTTTAATTGATACTTCTTACTAATTTCCTTCTTGCATTTTTTTCTTTGGTTTTTTTTTTCATGCTTGGTCAAAGATGGACACTTACTTTTAAAGTAAAAAACAAAGATAATAAATTGGAGATGCATGAGGTATCTGGGAGTTGTATTTGATGAAAAGGAAAGTCCTAATGGGTTATTTTCTTTCTTTTTTTTTCTTTTCTTGAAAAGATTTGTCACCTTCTAGAGAAATGTTTTGTGCCAAGAAAAAAAATGTGTGACTCATTGGCTTTGCTCGCCTGGTGTTGCATAGGTAATACAAATACCACAAGAGTGAATGATGCTTCTGGAAAGTCCAGCTCCCGGGACAGAGATAGTATATACCTTGACAAAGACAAAGCTGACTACTTCTATCAGTACCAAAATAAAAGGTACCAAATTCCTTAAAAGCCTGTGTGATTCTACTTGGATTCTCTGCTCTCTGATATGTCAGCGTAAGCATCAGATTTCAGCAGAGCTGGGAAATTCCTTATGTGTCTTCCTTGTGCAGGTAGCTTGAATTGCAGCAATGGCTGATGAAATTACTAGCTTTCTGGTCTCTACCCGATGGCCCATTGTCACAAAATGTAATGGAAAATAACATGTCTGAAGACTGCTACTTTTTTCACATCTGTATGAAACTGGAAAGAAGGTTTTCTGGTCCTGCTGATCTCTCCCAGAGATTCCCCAGCAACAGCGTGGCCCATTTTTGAGAGGATCAACAATGATGGGCAGAGGCAAATCTTATGCTCTGTCAAACTGAGCAGTAGTCACTGGTGCTGGTGGCAGCAGGAGTCACAGCTCTCCAGGGCTCTCTCTTCCTCAGCACTGCTCCTTCCTGTCTTCCCTTCCCATTCTGAATAACATAGACCACAAACTCTCAGCCATTGTCAAACTGAGTCTTTCCTACTCTGGTGAAAGCCATTTTGTTAACCTGTTATCTGCGCACTATGCAAAGCACATTCCTTTACTATGGCAGAAGTGTTGTAAGCATCTACCTAAATCAACATTGCAGAAGCTAGTCTTCCTAATCACAGCACTTCACCCTTCTGCTATCAACCCTAAATAATCCCTGTAAAAGATGGTTTCCTCCTCAGGGTTCTTACAATGCCATGCGCACTTAAAAACCTCATTTTTTTATAAGTACTCTATCGTGAAGCCTAGTTTCAGCCTCTAATGTAGGAAAGAGCAGTTAGAACTCAAGGAGTCAAGTCCAGAGAGTGCCATGTTTATCTAGAGGGAGTAAAAAAAGAGGCTTCACTAAAGAAAAAGAAACCCACTTAGTTCCTTGTTCCTCTGAGAATAATGATTCACATTTATACTTTGTTTTCACCAGAGTGTCTACATCAGCTGAACTGTAATAAAAGAGGATGGGACACTTACAGCTCTTGAGACTCTCAAGATTTTGTAGCTGTTTTGGGGATACAAATTAGATAGTGCTCCTAAAGCCCATAGGTGATTTTTGGAGAACACAGGCTTTATACTTCCGTGATTAGTCTGCATGCAAACCTCTCCTTCAGGAATTCAGATGGTCCATACTTATTTTTTTGACAAATGAATAGGGAAAAGAGAACATTAAATGTGCCTTAAAAGTGAAAATCCTGTTGTTTCTTATCGTACTTCAACCGCACATTCTTTGAGGCAGGGGACCATGCTTTTCTGGCATGTTTATACAACATGATCACCCCATTACTCTTCTATGTCAAGTGCTACTGGTTATAAAAGCAGTAAGCTTAGGAATGGAAATCAAGGTCCTAATGGAAATCAGTCCATTAGAAAACCACTTACATCCCAGTTAGAGAAAGCAGTTTCTCTGGGTTGGCTCTCACTGAAGACGTAGAAATTTGTTTGTGATTTTCAGGTGCTGTGATAGTGTTACTTTGCAGTTTCATCAGAGCCAATTATAGATGAACAAGTGAAACTAGGCTACCTTTTTATCCATTCATCAGAATGTCAAACCATCCCATGCAGAGGCAGGAAAACCTGTGAATATTGCAGCTATATGGGCTACTCTTAGAAATATTATATATGATTCTCTTGTGCACGTCAGGAGTTACCTTACAAACAGCACCAGACATATTTGCATGAATATGGGATAAAGCAGAGGAGAAAAGAGCCTGATCGTTGTTGAAAAGACATCTCCTTCTTGGCTATAGAGCTATTGCTTATTGCTTATTTTATTGAGAAAGAAAAAGAAATGTCCTCTTAAATGGTTTAATTTTGTCTGTGAGCTTGCAGCTGTTTGTCCGATAGCTCAGTTTGTAGGATATGACTCTCTCTAGTCTTGGAATTCATGGTTAAATTATTTTAAAGGATACTAAATTGTGTTGGCCATGTTTCTTTAAGGTGTTTTCTTGTTGTGTGAGAAATACGTGTGCTGAAATATCTATCCTGACCTGCACCAATATCTTCAGTTTTGGAAGATAAAAAAGTACTCACAAATGAATACAGGAGTTGGCTCTACAAATCATGGTGCGTTGGGTTTGCATAGTACTCTAACTCCTTTTCATTATTTTAAAGTTGGTGCTTAATCAGCTCTAATGCATATTCCTAGAAACAACGGATTCTTATCCCAGTGCATTTTATTAGCCATCATTTGATCCTTGCTAGCTGATGTTGCATGAGGAGCAGAGAGAGTCTCATCTGTTTCTCTTGAATTTTCTTAGCAGAGAGGAAGTTGGACAGAAGGCAGCTGCTTGGATTATTTAACCTATATTGCATCCATCACTAGCAACCACGATGTAAAACCTTTTTATAGATTCTTTTTATAGACTTTTTATAGATAAAGTAACAACTTTGTTAAGCGTTGCGTTTTTTCCTCTTCCCCATCACACTGTTCACTAGGGACCACCCTCTAGATCCATTTGGTCTTGCACTGACATCCTTTAGATTAAGCAGACAGTGGTCTCTCTTCCCACAATATTTACCCACATGATGTATTGCTAGGTAGCTATCACATTCCCGATCAGCCCTAAATAAGCCAAACCTGATTCCTGTCTTATCCAGGGAAAGGCTTCAGTGCTCCCCTTGTGTTTTAGCAATCTGTTTCTGTGCCTATTCTAATTTAAATTAATCCTTCCTCATCATGGCTAACCAGAACTGGACAGTCAACCAAACTACAGTCCTTGGTACTAACCTTGCCTCAATGCATCTTGAGATTGTGTCTTTTACATTGCTAAGTGGTAGGTCTCTTACACTGGTAGGTGATAAATAGCCCCTATTTGTCAGTCACTTGCAACACTTCACTCATTTTGAACAGTGTGTGACTTTATAACTTATGCTATTCTTGGTAAAATTTCAACTTTAACAAGTTTTCTTTTATCCATGCCTTCCCTTCTCAGTTTATTGCATTCAATGCTTCCCCACCTTTCCTTTTGTATGTGTCTGTCCTGCACAAAATGTGTCCCTCAGTACAAGCAGCAACAAGGAGCTATTAGGGTGGAGATACGAAAATCAAGAGAAAGACCCTCTGGGCCCCGTAAGAATCACAGAAGATCTATATTCTCCCCTGGAAGACAAATCAGAGCCAATTTTTTGGGGCTTGCCAACTTTCGTTTGTTCCAACACATGATTTATCACCAGGGTCTCTTCTCACGCCTCTGAAACAAATGCCACATACATTCCACACTTGCTTATTTTTCCAGCTTCTTCAGATTCAGCCAGCATCAATTCCAATATCTCAGGATGGGCCCTGTTTGTGTAGTCTGACAATAAAATCTATATCTTTATTCACAGCATTTAGTGAATTCATAAAACGGTGTTGATGGCATCCTAATGATTATTTCACCTCTGGTTACATTTTAAGCAGATTCTCAGAATACAGATGGATGCAAGCCCTGTGGAAACCAAGACTTCCATGACTGTGGTGGCATGGTGAAGAAGTGACATGCAAATTTGCAGACTGAGCAAGGAAGCTGATCTCTAAACAAATGATGTGCAAACAGTGAGTCTGGCTTTACCCTACAAAGAGGTGGAAAGAAGTAAGAGGGCTCGGGAACCTCTTTCTCTGGGTTCTGCTCCGTCATGGTCGAAGGCTGGCAGTTAAGTGCTGGACCAGGCTGGGATGAGGCTCAGGTGTGCGGTCATTTTAAATTTCCTCAAAGGCAGCAGACACAGTCATGATTCTGGCTATGAATTTTCACTCCCTCTCTACGGCTGGAACATTCGTAGAATCATGGACTCATAGAATCATTAAGGTTGGAAAAGACCTCTAAGATCATCAAGTCCAATTGTCAACTCAACACTAACATGGCTATGAAACCATGTCCTGAAGTGCCATGTCTACTCTTTTTCTGAACACCTCCAGGGATGGTGACTCCATCATTCTGGGCAGTGTGTTCCAACATTTCATCGTGCTTTCAGTGAAGATTTTTTTCCTAATATCCAGTATAAACCTCTGCTATGCACCTGTTAGACAGAGAGACTGAGATGATGAATTTCTAGGGGTGACAGTAGGCATGACAGTGGCTAGGAGCCTGTAGCTTTCTTTGAGTGTGGTGTGTCCTCCTCAGGAGATATCATGCAGGTGTGCCTATGATGCTGTGCAGTCAAGTTGGGTTGCCATACTTCCCCTGGGTCACAAAGCATTCTGTGCTGACTGCTGGAGCGCTACTGCTGCAGGTACAGTCTCCCTTCCGTGGCTACAACTTTAGTAGCTGTGTGTGCTACAGCCTGTGTCCTGACCAGTTTTGCACTGAAAGATGCAGGTTTGAAATGCAAGGAAAGAAAGGAACCTAAAGGGAAAAAAGAGTCTCCTAGGTGGTGAGGCAGATCAAGATTATTTCAGTTGTATAAAGATACCTGATGACTACTCCTACGTGATTTCTTTATGCTATTAATCTGATGGCATATCTTACGTGTGGGATGTTGGGGTTTTTTTTAAATAATAATCATCAAACTTAACATTGATTTTTTGGAGGAAAAGTAGGAAGGAAAAGAAAAAGGCAATACATCAAATGAGACAGTTATTTCTGAAGGAAAGACCTCTAGAAGGCAAGTGTCAGGCAAGCTTCCACTTTGCCCACAGTTTTGAATGGAGGGAACAAACCCCTGTGATGACATCACTAATTCACAATGATTTTTCAGCTTGGAAGACGACGATGCACCAAGTAACAGGTTATGAAAGCATGCAAGGTACAAGGCAGCAAGTGGAGAACTTCTAGCAGGGTGTCATTAAGCACGGTCTCTGCTGTTATGTTGTTTGCCTTACAGATCATCAGGATTTATAGCTTTAAATGCTTTTATGCAGGAGGAAAGAAAAGGAAACATCATTAGCATATTTTTAAAGACATTGGAGTACTTTTTCATCTCCATTACTGAGAAATTGAGTCATCTTTACTTTATATAAATTCTGTCTCTGAGAGCTTTTGTTCAAATTATATTTGCTACTTAACAAAACTTGATTTAGTGAGGGAGCGTGCATAGAAGAGATGGAAAGGAAATATTAGCATTTCATTGGAAATTTTAATAGAGAGATTAAATGGCACCAAAACCCAGAAAAGTTGGTCCTTTTATTAACTTAGACTCCTAGGCATTAAATATTTTTATTCTACTGTTGTTCCTTTTTTTCCTGCTCTCTTATTACTCTAACTCTACACATCACACCCGTTTTCTCCTGTGTGAGATCTTTAAATGGTATCATCTATGATTTTTCCCACAGCACGAATACTGAATTCATGGACAATGTGGTGTCTATAAAAAAAATGAAAGACAAAAAGCAATGACTATCTTCAAGTAGAAAGCAGACAAGACTTTTCCATATGGTTGCTGTAGGATGGTGTACACCATATTGATGAGATGTGAGACTGTCACTGAGCCTCAGTCGAGGTAAACTCTTTTACCTGTGCTTCTGCTCTTAGACCTTCATCCAGCCCTGTTGGTCCTGGCTTGCAGTGAAGATTCCATCCAAAGGCTCCTTTCTGTCTTTATGTATTCGAAGGGTCACCCAAGACCACCTCTCCTTTGCAAAGAGTACAATGAACTGTGAAGATGAAGATGATTTGTCTGAATGGATTTTTGGGAATGTTGCTTTAGGCATTTCTTTAAGCATAATAATGATACACCTTTCATTCCCTATTCTGATCATTGCTTTAATGTTAGTGACCATAACTTGGCTTTAGCCTGAAAGGTGATGCAAATGTATGTTCTTATACAGTGAAGAAGCAACTGTGGGTTGGAAATGAAAACTAAAAGAGATTTAATGAAACAATAATAATGATAGTAAGAAAATAATAAAATAATGAAATATATGCAAATATATACAAAACCAGTACTGAATGCAAATGAAGAAATTACCATCAGCCTTAGTCACTACTCCAAGTTGATAATCTTCCTCAGTCTTCTAAAGTACCATGTTATTTTAAACTTGATTGTATCCATTCACTGCTTCCCAGCAATCAGAATTCAGTAATTCTGCATGAAACTTGGCGAGAAATCCCTATGCAGGTATTTCCCTCCTTTCTCAAAACCAAATCCATTACTTCTCTGTTTCAAGCTTCTAGGAAGAAAAAGAAAAACATAATTTGACTCGAACAACAACAACAAAAAAGAAAAAAAAGCCCTCTGCTCTTTGTTAGTCCCTTTTGAATTATGTCTTGCTAGTCTGCTGAGACTTAAGATAAATTCTTCATTGACTGTGCCCCTGATTTATTGATCTTTACGGCAGGCTCACTCAGACCCTGTTGCTACCACTGGAAAGCAGTCACACAGCCAAATAACACATCTACAGCACTGATGAAACTCAGCTCAGTAACCACTCCTGAGGGAGCCAGTGATTCAAGTTTTGGTACTATGGAGGAGGATATTCCACTTGCAAATAATTTCCAGCAGTTCATTTAGATGTGTATGCTAAATACTATGAAAACTGAAAAGATGCTGAAGTGTAAAAGCCAAAGAAATAAAAAATAAAAGTACTGGTGTAAAAAATAAATAAATGTGGCAATCAAATAAAAAAAAAGAATAAGGACTATTGTTACATATTCTTTGCAAAAGTACTGATTCTCTAAGAAGAAAAAAACCCACAAAACCACTAAATCAAAATACAAAGAAGTCTGAAAGAAAGAGTTAACAGGTTCAGATTAGTTCTCCAATGCTGTGTAAATCTCCATCACTATCACTATATTTACACTTCCCACACAGACTTTCCCTTCCCTCTTGTTTAAAATGTACTGTTGGATTTCTACTGCTGGCTTTATACATTGTTTATTAAGTGTGTAGAACATATTTTGAAAGAAACATGTTCCAGGGTACATCAAGCTATGTCAGACTGTGACGGATTTTCTCATAGTGTACTAAGCTGGTGAACCAGAAGAATTTGCTTATGGTGAGGACTAAAATGATTGATCTATTTGGTGGCTTGAAATGTGTTGATTATCGAGTGTTGTAAGGTTATGTAGGTGTATGGGCAACTTCCTCGTTATTATTTCACCATTTTGTATAGTTGCTAGCACAAGCAGTGGAGGTGTTTTTAGCATGTACAGTAACATATATTTGAACTTTAGCACATTAAAATTCTCTCTTTCCTATTTAATGGATCTACTTCAATAGCCTCTTTTGATATCCACATATCTTTTAGAAGAAAATTTGAGAATCAATACATGATAATTGTACTTCAGAAATGAAATAAAAATCAGACTGGAAAGAGGACATTTTTAAGGCATTATGAAATGAAGGTAATTAACCCTTAACCACCTTCCACTTAACTAACTCACTGCTTACCCCTAAAGTATTTATAAAAGAAATATACTGGAGTCTCTGATGATCCACAAATTTTAAATCGCATTCAGAAGCCTTTCTAAGAAGTACCCTTCAGATAATCAAGTAGCTATAGACTTGCTGTAGGAACTGCAAGGAGGAATTTCATATTTAAGTAGGAGATTAGGAGATCAAAAAACATTCTCTGTAATTCTATCATTCAGAGCTTCCACTGTATCAAGTAACTTTCTTCTGCAGCTCTCCGAGCACTTAAAATATGAATACTTTAAATCATGGACACATCACCTTCTCCTTTCTTGACTGAGCAAACTGAGGCACAGTGAAGTTACAGGGCTGGTATTTTTAGAACTGAGCTAGAATGCTGGGTGACTTCTCTTCGGGGTGTTTTGATGCACAAAGAAGGATTAGACATCTCATGGTGAGCTGTCTGAGCTCCTGTGCTCCACCTGTGCAGTGGAAGAATACATGACAGCAGGAGAGAGATGTCCTCACATCATCCTTTTCCCTTTTATTCTTCTCCAGCAGTGATACACAGAACTTAGCACATTGCTGCATATGTTGGCAACTGCAATTTCAGATGACTGAGTCGATCTGCCCCTGTACTTTGCCCCATGAAAAGAGAGACTCTGTATTCAACAGGTGGATCAAAAGTCCACCCAGTAGGCTGAGGAAGGCCAGGGAGTCATGAAAAGTAGGAGTGAATTGCAAGGCACCAAAAAATGTTGCTTTTGCTGCCAAAATCTAAGACAATCTTCCCTTTTTCCTTCTGCCTTTTCCCCAACAACAACCCACGTATCTGTAACTCATCATGCTGTGACAATCATTAACTACCAATCTCTAGAAACACAGAAAAAAGAAATAACACGGTAACCTGGAGCCTTGTCTAGCCACATGCTTTGTCCTCTTAGTCTGTCTCATAGCACTGTCCCCAAGCGCAGTCAGATGTAGGCTGCCTGTGTAACATTTTTGGCCTTCTCCCCTGAGTAGCAGCTCTGGCCAAGTTTTCTAATCAGTGATCAATGATCACCAGACCAGCAAATGGGACATATGCACCCAGCAGCAGATGGCAGAGACTATACTCAAGCATGACAGCTCTCTGCATGCAGAACTGGCTGCAGAGGGAAACAGACTGTTCAGGCCACCTAGATACAAGTCTCCCTCTGCTCTGAGACTCAAGTTAAAGGCATTCTGTTACCTGTCTGCTGAAGGTCTGGAGCGTTCATTGTCGTATGGTAAAAATGTGCCTGGGAAGCAGAAGAGTTTCTCTAGCTTCTGCTTTCTGGGACTCTGTAGATGGCCTGTCACTTCGGTGAATCCACAGTGTCCAGAGTATGTGAGCAGGAAAAATGAGAAGCCTGGCCTCTGTAGCACTATCTATTGAGAGCTGCCAAAGGTTGTTTATGTACTCCACAGTTTCCTATTTATCCATATATCCTACTTCCAAAACCTCCCTCAAACTCCCAAAAGCCATCTTCAGTATTTGCTTCGACATTTCTCTGAAGTGGAGCAATCAATCTCTTTGCTAAGGGAACTGTTCTCTACCATTATATTAGGACATTTTGAGAATCATCCCGCCCCATTTCATCTAATCATAATCTTCTTGAATGTGGTAGATAATTCCTGCTAGTATTTAACAGCTGTGAATATAGAAAAAGCATTTTTTGTTTATTTGTTTATATTGGGTAGCAGCTTCAGTTATGGTCTAGAGCCCCATTATGCAGGAAGTTGTAAAAACAGCATTCACAATAAGCTTGTAGACAGTTACCGTATCCCTCCGGCATTTGGCACATTATTCTGTAAGTGGAGGAGAGCTTGAAGGCAGATCAAATTAGTCTATTTTATAATTCATACCTTTACATAATTTTGAATAACTCTCATAACAAGGAAGTTCCAGAGCATCCCCATGGAAACAGACTCTGAAGTGATTTGTTTGCAACCACCTTGTAAGAAAATGTCCAGAACAGTAGCCAATATTCCCAGTATACTCACAGCAGCACCTCACAGGAGGCTTCTAGTTCTGTCCTGGGAAACAGCATCTCTATTTTTACCTCCCAGTGTTTGCACAGGTCTTTTCTGACAATAGCAAATGAGATATGAGTTTGTATTAGGAAGATTGATACAAATTTCATGAGTATGCTGTCCTAAATTGAGATAGCCTCTCCCCTTCTCATACCTGCTGGAAATTGAAGATGTGTAAGAGCACTTACGTAGTCACACTGTAATTAAATCAATTTGTTGTAATTTGCCATTAATATTTGCTTTCAGCTCCAGCATTGCTCTTTTCCAAATCAATTGGAATCACTTTTGTGCATGAGTTTTCCAAAACCACTCTAACAAACTTTATAAAAAGCAAGCAAGAATACCTGATGTGGTTCATCTCCTCATGGGCCTCAATTCATTGTGACAAAGAAACTGGTGTGTCAGTCTAGGTGAGGTGCTTACAGCATAGCAGCTGGGAAGCCCAGGAGGAGCAGGTGGAATTGTGGAGAAATGTCTGGAACTTGCAATATCCCTGCACTTTGCATACTTCCAAGTGGAACAGAAAGCCCAGGGATGCAGGTGTTTTTGAAGCTGACTGTGAGGAAGATTGCAAGGCAGGTCTGGTCTAACCTTGCTGAAACCTTATCGCACAGCAAGTAGACCAGAAAGGCATGTCTTCTAGTTGGAATTTGGCCTCTGCCTTCAAAGAGTTCATTTAAAGAAAAAATAAAAAATATATATATACATCTGCCTCATACAGCACCTCCTATGACAGAGACATAATCTATGGAAGAAATTATTAGGACCCACTGCAACAGAAGCAATCATCCATCTGCAGAACAGGGACATAATACAAACCAGACTGTGAATCCCTGCTGTAGAATTAACTGAATTGGATGCAAATCACTTTATTTTTTTTTGTCTGCATAAAGCACAGTACTCCATCTGTATTATATGCAGCAGTAGTGTGTTATCCAAAGGTAGATTAAATTAAACTTCTCCTCCTCCCGAGTGGTCATTCCTCATAACTAGAAAACCAGGACACAATCCCAAAGTTAAGGGAATTGGATATAAGATTTGCTGCCCACATTTAGATGATAGTTTTAAATTTTGCGCAAGCAATAATAGAGAACAATTCAACCAGAGAACTGAAATGTACATTTATTGCAAAGAGAGACACTTGCACTTTAGAGGGAAAAAATGTCTTAAGAAAACCCCTTTTATAATGGAGCTTATTAGCCCACTTTTAAAGTAGACTGTCAGAAGATTTATAAACAGCTGTAACACTGCTATTTTCAGAGTACGCACATAACAATGGTATATAAGAGCTCAAGTCGTGCCTGTGATCCTGTTCCACTAGATATGGTAAAACAAATGATGGAGATGCTCTACACTTTATTGGCTTTCTCTGATGGATTGCCTAGTTAATGATTTGGGACATCTTGAAATTACCTGGTCAGTCTCTTAAGCTCTAGTAAATTAAGTGGTTTAATATTCTTGCATAGATCTTGTCCCAGCTTGAAAATCTAGACCCGAACTCGTTCTGTTCCCACCAGGAGGAACAGGGAGATGACTTATACTTCTTAGCAGAACATCTAGCTGCTTGTCAAAATGGGAATGATACTCAAGAGATGAAAAAGCAAAGCCCTCAGCCAATGTCTTTTCTCAGTTATAAAATTGCTTTTGATATTTGCATTTTTAGTCTTCTGAAAAGAAAGCAGAAGAGCCAAAAAATTTTTTGTTTCTTCCAGATCAAAAATGGGGGTGAAGAGGAGAAAAGGGAATTAGTGTTGGAATATCCTCTTCCAGATCAAAAATGGGGGTGAAGAGGAGAAAAGGGAATTAGTGTTGGAATATCCATCTTAACAACTCCCAGAATTTGGGAAAATGTTTTCTTCTGACTCTGTAGTACATTTCACTATTCCCTTTAAAATTTCCTTTAACAATGTATTTCTAATACTACTGAAACAAGTTTCCAGTTGTAAGCCAGGGTCCTTGTACCTTGTCCTTTTGGAAAATTACTGTGTTAAAAATTTACCTCCAAATAATTGACATTTCTTTTAGCTTTTTCTCAGCAAACTACTCCTGTGTCAACCTCCTCATTTTGGCTTTATAGAAACAGTATGCACACTTTTTCCTAGCTTGCTTGTTTGATGCTTAGGTCACTTTCGCTGTCAGAAACTATTTATTGAATAAAACTGATGTTTTTCCATTCTCGAGATACAGTGAAAAATGTGCAAGAGCTCCCAGTACAGGCATGATGGTTACTAGGAAACACAGTCTCTAGAGAGCAGAGTAGGAGAACAATCCTTGGACTACAAAGATTTATTCTGTAGAGGATCCTACAACAAGGGTTGGTATTAAAATCATAGTAATCTAGAAAGTTATTTTGCTGAAGGACAAGTTTAAAGACATAAATGGGTATCTGTAAGAGTATTACAACAGTTATCTTCTCTTGTTCTTAGAAGATGTTTTATGCAATGATCCAAACTTTGTGCACTTCTCTCAAGCAAGAAGCTGAAAACACTCTTGAGTAGAAAAAAAAGAAAAAAAAAAAGAAATCCAGGGGTTCCACTAAGGGTTTTTCTGTTCCTTGGCAGAAAAAACTCTGCTGACACATACAAGACCCCTTTCTTTACGTGGGCTTGTACTGGTTAATACCTTCAACCTCAAGTGGTGAATGGGTGCTTGAATATGGCTTTGGAATATGATATTTTATCAATATTTGTGATTTTCTCAAGAAAATTTGTGATTTTCATAGGAAAGAGTGTATGGAGAGACAGTGAGACAGCTGAGAGGAACGTGAAAAAGACCCACAGCCAGGCCTTAGATATGAGGGAGAGAGACATTTCCCAGGGACTAGAAAATATTGCAGAATCAGCTGTAAATCCAGAAGTTAATATGCAGGTTGAAATCAAATACTGAAGCAAGTGCCTGCCTGCAAAACCACAGGTTAGGGGGACAGCTATGTATAAGCATTGTTGTTAGGTTTTTTCCTAGTCACTGAGTTAACAATACTACTCTGCTAGTTAATAACCTCATAAAATCCATTTTTTTTGAGTTTAGAAGATTTTTTGTTTTCTTTGGGATGGCTTCCCACAAGAAGTTCTCGGTGCCGTTGCGCCTGTCTGACTAGAAGCCCTGTTGTGATTACATATTATAGATTTGTTATCCAAAACTTTTCACAAGTGTCTCACTGGCTCTCCTATGAGAAAGCCCGCAACCCCCAGTGGGCTATACTGGCTCATATTCCTCCATGTGCCCTGTAAAATAAACAAAATAGAAAATGATCCAGCCAGGAATCACTGAAGCCAAAGTTAATAAAAAACCTTTATAGTGTTGGAGCAAGGCCCGAAGTATTGATGCTTCTGTATTTCTTATTTAGACTGACATATTTTAGGAAGAGAGCTGCAGGAGAAAGGCTTCTCTTTTAGCCTCTCATAGATTCACCCACCTATCACCAAACAGCATGGTACCATATCCCAAGGAGATTCAAAGGAATGAGGAGTCCCATATTCAAGTGACACGGATGCCATCACAGTAATAAGTAAAACCCTCTTGGACCAGTCCTAGAGACACTATCAGCTGGTAACCTATTATGTCTGGTCTGCAAGGACCATGTAGGAAAGCACCGCCTCTGGCTATTTGTCTTAGATGTAATTAGTGTATGTGGGATGCTCTCATGTTCCAAAACACAGAGAGGCGGCAACTGCAAGAGCCAGCTGGAGCCTGGCCCTATGAAGTTGGTGCCAGGCAGTTTGAAACAAGCACTAGTCTTTTCCACTCAGCAGTCTGCAGCACTAAACACATCAAAAGTAGGCAGGGAGCCAGAAGTAGACTCATGGAGGTACATACATATGACGATACGATGTGCTAGATAGTAGAAGAGGAGGTAGTCTTAATCTTGAAAAGTTGTTCTGATTAAACAGAAGAATAACAAGATTTTCTACGCTTAGTTCCAAAAAAATATGAAGAGGATAGCTGAAAAAAAGAGAGCAAAGAAAGTTTTTAGGTCTGTGAACACCAAGATAACAGTTATGAAAATGTTTATGGGCTCTTTTGGGAACAGACTTTTGAAGCCTACAGCCTGAGAAGGGGCCTCATGCACCCATTCACGCTTACGTGACTGTAATGCCTCTGGAATGACAAGAGCTTTTCTTGGACTCTGATATCAGAGGAAAATCTCTGGAAGAGTTGTCCAGGTCACAGGGAAGGTGTGTTTCTATGTAGATCAAGGTCGGTTGTGCTTGAGTCTGTTGTGGTGTAGTTTACCTCGTACATACTTGCAAATAGGCTTTTTTGGTTTAGTCAAAGTAGCAAATTGTGGAGGAAACTGAAGGATCTACAGTTGAACAAGTAGATGAGGAGGGATAATATCCCTAGGAGAGGGATTGATGTGCATATATAGGGACAGAATCAGTGCCCACATACTCATCTCCTGGGATTTCCAAGGTAGTGGCCTTAGTGCATACTCAAAACTGAAAAGCTACAGAAGAATACAAACAACTTGCTAAATTCCATCTTTGATATTAAAAGGAAAGAGCTCCTTTTCTAAGCCTTCAGTCCGGCATTTTATTCATTCATTCACAAACTTGAATTTGAAGGTGAGGACTGCCAATTTGGAGAGAGCAAAACTATTGCATTTGAATTTTGCCAATTATTTGACAATAGATGAAGAACATCAGCATGGTAGAATCATTTTTCAAACCCTCCTGCCTACAGGTCTCAATCAAGAATTTTCACATATTTTACGTGAACTCATTCTCAGCAAATAGCTCTGAAACCAGGGCAGCAACATCTAAAAGGACTTAATATGATCAGTGTCAGTTAGGTGTGAGAAATGCCTAGGAGTAGTAGCTGATCTGTGGTTTGGACCACCAAAATCAGGTTGCACCTATTAGTGGACACTTGGTTCAGTAGAACTGGAAAAGTTTCTCTTAGATAATTCATGAAAGATTGAACTATGTCCATCAGTCATGGACTCATGTACCTGGCAGGACAGGTAAATATGGAAGAAAAATCTCATCAGGTGCTAAAATACAAAGGGAGATCAAGGAACGGCTCTACCAGCTTGCACCTGTGACAGCTTACTGCGATAAACTGCCATGGACAGCGGCCATTAAGCAACACGTCTGCTGGTCACTTGTGAAGGCCTTGCCTTTACATGGTGCTGTTGGTGGACTTTGGCCAACAGTCACTCGTCCATCCACTCATGCCTGTCTCCTATGGGATGGAGAGAAAATAGAATGCAGGTGAGAAGACTTGTGGATCAAGATAAAGGTGGTTTAATAGATAAAGCGAAGTTCTACATGCAAGCAAAAACAAGGAGGAATTTGGTCACTGTTTCCCAGCAACAGGCAGATGTTCACTGTTTCCTGGAAGGCAGGACCTCTGCATACTACTGGTTACTTTGGAGGACAAATGCCATGCAAGCATTTTCACTTTCCTCCTCTTCTTCCTGAGCTTTGGTTGCTGAGCATGTCACAATGTGCTATGGAATATCCCTTTGGCCACTTTTGGTCAGATGTCCTGCCTGTGTCCCCTCCCAATCTGTTAAGCATCCCAATCCAAGGTGGCAGAGTGGGAAAAAGATAAATCCTTGCATTTGTGCAAGTACTTCAGCAGTAGCTAAACATTGGTATTTTATCACAAATCCAAAAGACAGTGCCATACAGGCTGCTATGAAGAAAATTGGCTCGGTTCAAGCTAGACTCAGTACACATGGATTCATAAGATTGTACTGAGCAGGGGGAATAAGGAGAGAACAACAGAAATTGCAGTTGTCAATAGGACCTAGTGATGAGCAAAGCCTTCAGTTTGATACCAAAAGTTATAGCGCTAGGCCCAGTAGAGCATACTGGGTGATGCATAATTACAGGATATGGAGTTCATGCCTTGCAACTGGAATAACACCGCATCCAACCTGTGTAACAAGCTATAGAGTCAAGAATGTAGACTAGGACATCCTGAAAAAAGTCTATTAGTAACAGCTGCATTAGCTACAATAAGTGAATGCTTAGACAACAACTGCATGTGGCATTTTAATTTTATGCTTGTTTTTAAGCTAGAAGGAATTTCCAGATCACCAACAAGAAATCACTGCAGATATAATCCAGCAGAACATGAGATCAATTCATTTGCCGGAGGTTCTTGCCCAGAGATACAATTCTGGATGTATCAGTATCTACAGATCTTTCCTCCTCTTCACCAAGAACGACTAGAAAATATTATGTGAGTCTTGTGTTAGTGATAGCATCAAGAAATTTAAAAAGCCTGACAAATTATTGTTAACAATGTTAAGGCCCAATGATTGACTTAGCAGTTCAAAATGAGAGCAAATACAGAGCCATATTAGCAGATGAAGTTTGGAAATCACAAGAATTTAACATCACAGTCTTATCAACCTTGTCAGTCACCTGCCTTGTCCTCCCAGGAGGAATCAGAGAAAGGTGGCATAAGTCCAAGAACAAACTACTTTTGAAATTTTGTCTACACTAGATAAGGACAAGTTGCCAGATTATTCAGCTGGAAGTGTCTGGTGCACTACACTGACATTTGACATGTCCTCAGGTGTGGTAAAAATAAGACATTTATGTAAAAATAATAAAAATTTATCTAATGCACGAACTCCTTTGGCCTTTAGTTTTCTTTTTCCTACTTCACCTAGAGTTTCTGTATCCAAGCTATCTACATCTTTATTACTTTGCCACCTTCCTTTCATGGGATACTTCTGCTGCCTAAATAGGCTAATTAAATGTCCAACAAAAGTTGCCAGGTTTGGTCAGTACACCATCAGGGAATATCTTCCTACAGTCCCATGAGGAGTTTATGAATAGCTTGAGCAAATCCCTCAACAGTATCCTCCCTGTCAGCCACCCATGAATGAAGTGATGTTTCCCCCCTTGGCTTGTCCTTTATGCATTGGCAAAAATCTTAGCTTAGTTCTTTAAACCTAGCCCTTTTCCTCAGCACTAGCTCTATTCTTACGTACCCAAAAAGTCCCCAGGAAAACCCCACACAACCACAAAACCTAAGACAACTCCCTAGAGGAGAGTTTTACCTAAGCTCCAGCGTTCATGATATCAGTGTTATTAATTTGCAAGAAAACACTTTGCTGACCTTGGAGAAGCCATTACTTGTCATTAGGAGAAGGATTGTCCTGAAAAAGACACCAAAGACTGCTTCTGATTGCTTCAGAGAATTTCAGAGGGAAGTGGCCTTAAGAGGCTGGAAACAGCCACAAAACCCAGAGGAATATTTCGACACAAAGATGCAAGTTAGGCATAGGTACGTGATCAACAAAGATTTCGGCCAATTTTATGGATCAAGGCCTGAACCCAAGCGAAGGATACCCATTTGGAGCAGCCAACAGAAACCGCTTTTTCTGAAGATGCTGTGCTCCTTTTCTAAATTTTTAAAAGGTTCCTGGGCTGCTCACTAGCTGAGACACAGTAATTGTTCATGCATATTCCTGCCCTGTGGCAAATGTGAGTTAATGCGATCTCTCAGCCTTCACATATTGAGGCAAAGCTCAACTTATCTTTCATTTGCTGCAGGCTAAATATGCGCACAGACCATGGCAGGGGATCATCTGATGTTATTACCTTGTTCATGAGACTGAAAGCTTCCACCCAAGCACTTAAAAATAAAGGCAAGCTGACAACTGTCAATAGTCATTAGCAGCTAATTTTTCAAGCATAATAGCGAGGTGAAGAAGTCAAATGTCACAGTAGTGAAGTCTCAAGTGAGTTACAGGTTTTGATAAATTGTCAAAAATGCATCAAAGTTACCATCTGAAAGTGGGCTGTTTACAGATACCTGAATCTGTGAAACTCGTCATAAGTATCCAGATTTGAAAGTAATTTGGACTATGAAAATGGTTGTTGATTTTTCCAGGTGGCTCCAACTCTCAAATAAAGGATCAACACAAACGCTTCCTGTACCCTTGGCCCTCATACCACGAGAAGACAGATGTTTTGAAAATGCTGCATAGGTGAATGTTTACTGAACTGTATGAGCTTCTAGTGAGCCCAGAACAGGATGAGGCGTTGGCCCCAAACTCTCTTATGTACTAACAAAACTGCATCATAAAACACTGATAGACTGAGCATGCCCTGAAAATCACTTTAAACTGGGCCTGGTGAGATCATTAGCAAACATCAGTTGAGTCCTTAAGCTGTACCATTACCTTCTAAGGAGTGGAGGTGGATTATGCACTGCCAAGTAGGATCAAATCCTGTCTGACTGGTGTGCTGATAATCTTGGATGTTTCTTCACCAAGGTTGAGTTCACGAGACCATCATTGCAGAATATCCCCTCCAAGCACTTACATTCTTTCACTTGATATACTGGGGGATATTTTGGTTGGACAGGGCTGGGATAATATGCATGAAGCTGCTCAGAATTTGACACAGCAGTTGTGAAATATAGCTTCCCTGTGCATTGCTAACCACTGGCTGTTGCAACAGTCTTCTGATTGCTACGGTATGACAGAGCAGCCCTTTTAATTTACATTTACGAAGAGCTGGCTGTCCCCACACACCATCTGATGTTTAGAGAAGAGTCCTTTCTTGCCTTTTCTTTCTTACTTCCCAATAGGTTCCATGCCTCTCAGCTGTAGTCATGTAGATGAGGACCCTCTCTCCAGGTGGAAAATCTGCAGGGACCAGCTGTAAGCACATAAATCAGCAAGAAAATGTTACGTACTGTGGAGCACCATTTCTTCTAGAAGGAAAAAAAAAGTGTTTGTGTACATACATGTGTGTTTATGTGTCATGAAGAACACATCTGAATTGGACAACCTCTTGCACTCCTTATGGATGAGAAGCATCAACCTTCCTTCTCCCAAACGCCCCGTCTTTCTGTTGGCAGCAATGAGTCAATAAGGAAATGGATCCCCTAAGTATTGTCCCTTTGCAGAGTTCAATCACTCTTTTCCAGTCTTTTTGCTGTTTACTTCATCTAGGAAGCCTAGTCAGGACTCAGATGCTGCTACAAATACATCCAGGAATTCTTCAAGGACAGAGCTCTAGCAGCTTTTTTTTTATTTTTACTCAAGTCTCATTGGAAGTGCAGCCTCCACATCCACGAGAAAATAGTTCAAGCCTGCTCAGCTGACATAAATGACAGTAGGTCTTATGGAGCTGACCACTACAGAGGGACTTTTGAGGGACACTAGAGCTAGCGATACATCTCAAAGGAACTAAGGGGTGTTTCTCTAAGAAGGTCACACGCCTGACAGCCCAACTGAAGTGCCTCTACTCCAATGCACACTGCATGGGCAACAAACAGGAGGAGTTGGAAGCCACCGTGGTGCTAGAAAGCTATGACCTAGTTGCCGTTACTAAAACTTGGTGGGATGGATCCCGTGACTGGACTAGGGCTATCAATGACTACAGGCTGTTTAGAGGGGACAGACAAAGAAAGAAGGGTGGAAGAGTTGCCCTCCCTTCTGTCAAGAAATGGATAGAATGTGAAGAGCTGTCTGTGAAAAAGAGCCACAAGGTGATTTAAAGCTTATGGGTAAGACTTAGAGACCAAGGCAGTAAAGGGAACCTTGTTGTTGGTGTCTACTAAAGGTCTCTCGATCAAGGGGAACCTATTGATGAAGCCTTCTTACTCCACCTATAGGAAGCTTTGCCTTCACAAGCTCCTGTCCTGCTGGGGCAATTCAACAATGCCACATCTACTGGCAATCTGTAGATAATCCAAGAGACTCCTGGAATGCATGGAGGAAAACTTAATAAGCCAGGTAATAGACAACCCTACCAGAAGGGATGCAATTTTGGACCTATTCGTCACCAATGCAAGTTTGCAAAATTGGTGGAGTTTACAGTCCTGAGGGATATGGGTCAGGGGAAGAATAAAGTCAGGAACCTAGATTTTAGGAAAGTAAACTTCTAGCTGTTCAAGGAGTTGGTCAAGAGGACCCCATAGGTAACTGCCCTTAAGGACAAGAGAGAAGAACAGAGCTGGCAAATTTTTAAGAATGCTTTCCATAAAGTGGGGCATTGTGCAACCTGAACTAGTTGCAGATGTCTATGATTCTATGATTCTTTCACACTATTCCTTGGCCAAATTATTTGGGAGAAAACAGAAACATTTTTAATGCAAATATATTTGTGTTTCCAGTCCTTGAAAGATTCTGACTCTTTGTGACAATTACTCTGAGAATTTGAAAATTCAAAATATTTTCATGCTCATTTTCTTATAAAAGAATCATATGCTCTTATGGTGAAATGGTTTTGAACAAACAAGGTCTTACTTACTACTGTAGTCCACCAGCCCTAGTATAGTATAGTATAGCATAGCATAGAATAGCATAGCATAGCATAGCATAGCGTAGCATAGCAAATCCTTTTTCAAAACTGTCATGGTAAACAAGTATTCATCAGCTTCAAGTATTTCTTTTAGATCTACAATATCAAGTCATTCCTGTGTGCTTACTTATGACAGAGATAATCTAAAGCAATTAATTTCTGTGAGTTTCAGCTTCTCCAGACTTTATCACCAAAGACTGAGATTGACTGCATGAAGGCGTTTAGACAATGCAATCGGTCCCTTTGACTCAAGGACATCACACAGCAACAGCCTAAATAGCAGCAGTTACACTGCATGCAACTACAAAGCAAGACCCACACAGAGCTGCCTCATAACTCAAGTATGGCACAAGCAGGTGGAAATGATTTTTTCTAACCACTCAAGAGTAACCTTGTGTATCAGCGCAAGGCCATTGAAGTCAGTGACTGGCTGAGAATCCACTCTTAATGCAAATTTAACAAATGTGTGAAACCTTTTAGCACTGATACTCTTTATGCATTAGGTAGTTCACCTCCTCAATGTCAGTAAGTCCTAACTACTGGGTCTTTTATTCCACAGTGGCAGTTTTATGCCTATGTTGTGAAGCAAAGCTAATCTAAACGGAAACTACGAATCTTCTTCGGATTGGGAAACATTCAATCACATGAAAAAGTTATGGAATTTACAGTCCGACTAGACCATCTATGCTGAGGATGTCGCTGGGGAAACTGCTGAGCCATCGTCGTACCAGAGGATCCTTTGGATGCTGGGAAGGCCAGGCACAAGAGTTCTGCTGAGTGGGGTGAAGACTGAGGAGAGCTCCAAAGCTGATCCAAGCTACAGGAGTGCTTTCTGTTTCCATTCTCTGATGACAGAGAAAGAGGTTTTCACAAATATTTTAAAACAGAGGAGTCTGGCAGCTGCTTTAGTGTTTCAGCAAGCCTCCCACCTAGAGGGACAATCCACACCAAACAAGGACATCTGCTGCACAGCACTTAGGTGGAGTTTTGTCTTCCTGAGACAATTCTGTGCTTCAGCAAAAGGGACTGTGTTAAAAAAATGCAGCAGAATCAGTTCTGCATTAATGCAGGATTCTCCAGAAGCAGATAAGTGTCCATTAAAGGAAATTCAGGAATTTTCTGGAATAGGCACGAAGATCTGAGTCTAAATTTACAGATAAAACATCAGAGTAAAATTAGTTTTTGGCAAGGGAAATGCATCCCCCACCTTAGCTGTGTATTAATTAACCAGGCATTTTGCTTTAGGGAATAAAATATTACCCTTTGCTGTTTGCAGCATTTTCTACTAACCCAGTCTCTCTGTATATTCTGAACCTGTTGAGCAACCAAAGCATTAAATTGACTACTAATTTTGTGTTGGGTCAAGTTAATTTTGAAACTAGATTAATTAAAGCAGATGAAGCTTTGTTTATCCATTATTCATGAAGCTCACTGGAACAGGAGAGAGTGCATTAGCTTTATTTAGGATATAACTTTGCTTTAATGAACTTTTTTTTTGCCTCTTAATGCTCCTTTTGAGCAGGAGTTCAGCTTTGTGTTATTGGCTTTTTTTTTTTGGTGGTCTAGTGCAAACAATGCAATTAGCAGATTTTTCTGCTCAAAAAAACCTCCAGCTGACAATCTCCAGCAGTCACTGCCTCTCACCATAATTCTGCAGAGGGAGAGAAGAGCACGTGTGCATGCTGAGCAAGGATCTCCCACTCATCCTCTCCTGCTGCAGCTGGAGGCTGCAGAGAGAGGTGGATACGCTCACTCAGCATCAGAGGCAGGAAACTCACAGCCGGTGAGAAGAGGCTTCTGGATAAATAAACTAGAACCACCCAAGTGCGAGCATTTGAGCATCACTGTGAATGATCCAGTGAAGAATTCTTTTCCCCACAGAGCAGTGATTTATGAAAGCCAAGACATGAGGTGTTGTGAAAATTATGTAGCTAGAGATTATTACTGGAGCTATTACAGTGCTCTTTGCACAAAAGGTGTATCTCCTCCAGGTATGGTTTAGTTCTAGCAGCTCTGTCTAAAACAATATACTGAGACCTGAGATACTACTTCTCTCAAAACCTAATAGCATTAATGAGCAAGTGGAATACTGAAACTCCTCAGAGCAAAGAGAATAAAAATAAAGCTTTGCTTAAAACGTGCAGCAACATTGTATTTGTAAATAAAATCAGCTAAGCAAATGCAAGTTTAAACAAAGGAAATGTTGTCTTCAAAAAGTGGATTGGACTAAATTAAATAAAAGACCAAGATTCCAATTAAACAAGACACAAAGACAGATCTGTGTACAAAGATAAAAGGATAGGTTGCAAATTTGGAAGGCAAAATATCTAACATGGCTAAAAAACAAGTTTGTTTTCCTGCAAAACAACAAACTAATAGTTAGATCTCATTGCTACAGGATATTAATGAGAACTGATTAAATCGAAGACAGAACTCATTACCCGTCCAGGTGGAGTAGCAAGAACATTATAAGGGATCCAAACTTATACTTCAGGTTATGAAACAACAACAAGATATTAAAGTGAAGCTTTCATAGAAAAAAACATGTTTTACATGGCTTGCCTGAAGAATATGTTAGCTGCTCATAGAAAAAAAAACACAAACCAAAAAACCACAAGATAATAAATCACAAAAAGCAACCACTTGATCCTCTTAATTGCAGTATCCAGATATCTCATGATATCCATGTATTTATCCTCACAATGCACTTGCAGATGTGGGAAAGAATTATTTGTGTTTTAAAACCTAGTAACTCAGTGGGAAGAAACTAAGGCTGTTATCCTTGGAAATGTTTTGGTATCTAGTTACCGTGGTTTCACACAAAGCTGCAAGAATAAGGAACCAATCTTTGAACCAGAGGTCTGTTACCTTGGTCACTGTTTTGTGCTCTTTTCCAGATTAGGTAGTCTAAATTAACTATTACAGCAATTATTTTTTGTATCTATCAACAAGAAAAGTATTTTTGATTTTCTTCTGAAAGATGGTTGCTAAGCAAAGGAGTATCCAGCAAGGGAAATGTGAAGTGGTTAGAGAGATCAAGGCAAGAAAACAGAATGATGGAGTGAGAGCTTATGTTCCCTTTATTCATGGCACTTTTATTAGTGCTATATTTTTAGACAGCAAAAGTGCTGTTGTAACATCACCACAGAAAGTACCAGGACCCGAAGAAGAGGCAGGAAAGGACAAAAGGCTGTAAGGTACTGAAGAGGGGGGATAAAACTTACACTAAAGCTGCTAGATAGACTTGTGGATGTTGAAGACTAAACCTCATTTAATGGTGCTATATATTTGTTTTAGTTATTGTTCTGGTCAATGTTATCCAATAAACTTTTATTAAGTAGATCAGTACCGGAGGGTATACTTCCTGTTTATGAGCTGGTAATTGCCACATCTTGAACTAAATAAACATGAGCCTGAAGGCTGAAATTTTTATAGGAGATGAATTCCTTCAGCCTTGGCATTTGTTAGCTCAGGATATGGTGAAACAAAACTAAGTGGGGAACACCACAGTACATAAACAAAGATAAGGTCACCTGGCTGCACCAGCACAACTCTGCTCTCTCTCACACCATTTCCAGATGCTGATACACAAAAAAAAACCAAAAAAACCCCAAAACCAAAACAAAAAACTAGAGGCAAGCTCGTTCTATTTAGGAAGTATTTTGACCTTCCCTCTGTGCAAGTTGCATATTGGTATTTTTCATCTGATAGAACAGGATTTAAGGAGTGTAGCCCTCAGCTCATCAGATTGTCTGTCTGTCCTGCTTGGAGACAAAAAGGGGTGATGAGGCTGATGGCCATTTGACTGTCCAAAGAAGGACTATTTTTAACAAGCTTTAAAGCTGGTTGAAGGGAACTGACTTTGAAATGAGTCAGAGCCACTATGTGGGTTCCATGACAGTGGGTCAAAGCCACTGTGTAGCAAGTCTACATTTCATCTGTCTCATGGCCCATTTTGGACAAAGCATCTTCTGTTACTTAAGATTGGGGTCAAACCTGGGGTGAAGTGTTGGCTCTGCTGAAGTCAAGAGAAGTTTTGCTGCTAATTTTAATGAACATGAGGGTTAACTCCATGTGTCCGGAAGCACTACAGGCAATCAGTGGTCTGGCTAGCATGGGCAGCGTGCAGGACCAGAATGAATAGATTTTTCACAAAAGTGAAAAGTTACTGTGCTATCTCTACGTAAATCTCAGTGCTTTGATTGGCTGGTGGCTGTAAATGGCCAATTAGGCTTCACATGTTTGCAGATTAATAAATGGCCATTCCACTGTAGCTAAGCTGCACAGTAATTCTCAGTGCGGCTCACTGAGAACATTCTGCTGCTGCTGACTTTAATTGTTATTAGTTTGCATTATATGTTAATAGGGGAATATTTTAATGTAATAGCTGTAAGCACTAAAGCTGAGTGAATAATTCATAGCAAATTATTTATTCAATAAATTTAGCCTCTTTTACTCTTTGCTTTTTCAGGAACAAGTTTATTATTTTTTCAAAAGAATGGTTATTATTCAGAATTACTTTCTAATCAGTTTATCAGAATGTTACTTGCTCTGCAGATCCCCTGGGTAGGCTATTTTTCACTAAATCAGTAAGCCGCACAGCACCATTTCCTCCCTCATTTTGATGTGCATGACAGTTTAGCAGATGTTTCCAGTGAGGACTGAGCGTTTAACCAAAGGCAACACAGCTCCTCTTTCTCCCGGTGTCCGTGATGGAAGGTATGATGCATGTCCTACCTCAACTTTTTTACTTTTCGTAAACTCTGGCCTAGGAAAGTGGTCAGTGCTCTAAAGGTTGAGGCAAGTTTAGGAGTGGTTATCTCTGTGTTACTGTGATGAAGTATATATATAATTGTCCTACCCCCATGCTTTCAGAGGGTGAGGGCAGAGCGTAAGAGATGCAGCACGGAAGACTCATCACAAGCTGTCTGCCAACAAATGGCATCTGCCTCACTAAGTGTCAGAGGACACCAAAACATATACTGTTATTATTTTTTTTTTAATAATTCACAGCCAAAGGAAAGCAGATGAGGAAAGCCAACAAACAGGAGGGAAGAACCCTGCACATAATTGTGTTGAGCTGTGCTCTGAGCACCTCTCCTGGATCTGTGTTCTAGAGGTGAGCAGGTTATAGCTCTGCTTTATACCCTGAGCTGGCTTCCCTTGAGCCTATTTGCAGCGATGCTTAGGTAATTCTGTTGCAACCACTTGTGGCTCAGATCCGCACCTCGTGCCAGGTGTCTGCCTCCGGTATTTACACGTGTACGCATGGTCTGACAAAAGCAAAGCTTATCAGTGCACCTTGGTAATTAACAAGCCTTGCAAGCTCACAACCTTTCACGCTGCTTCCTTGTCTTCCTCCAGGTTTCCCAATGACTGCTCCTACACCTCCTGGTGAGGTGTGCGCCACCTCAAGGGTTCTCACTCTCTTGCTTACAAACCTGAGATGCAGCACTGCATCCCTCCTCTTTCCAATTACTGGGCAGTCATCAGCATAATGTTGCTCATCGTAGGCACAGGGGGTGTCTACAGTTTACTGAAGGCCAAGCAGGAAAGCAAATAGTTTGGGTAAGCTCTGCTGACAGTAGAGTACAGCTTTATTTAGTAGAATTTGTTTCATACAAATGGCATCCCAAGATACTTATCAAAGTTAAATAATACATAATAGCAGAGGGAGAGAGAAATTAAGAAGCAAAGGCATGGGAGCAGAAATATTTTCAGATGAGATTTGAAAACAGACAGAGAAGCAGTGAAGCAGAAAGAAGCAACAGAGTTAAAAAAAAAAAAAAGACTGTTCCAGACAGTGGGAGATACAAGGGGGAAAAATCTTTTGCAACAGCTGTGGTGTGTGTGAGCATAATTAGGCACAGAGAGATGACCAGTGCCATTTGGAGAGGAAAATGGTAACAAAGGAGAAAGGAGTTCCAGGAAATTAACTGGGAAAAGCTCACAGAAGACAAATAAAGACATGAACGAGGAGCTGTGGGAGCTTCCTCTGTAAATGTCATGATGATGATTTGGAAAGCCAAGGCACCTGTGAAAAGACTGATATGCTCAGGATGGCTGGAGGATGTTGACATGGACAATTCAAGCAGAAAGGACAGATAGGCAATGCCATAGCTGGAGGAGAATTCCCTCTAAACAGCTGCATCTGTCTAAGCTTCTGCAATGGTTTCAGACCCAAAGGTCGAATCCAAGGAGGTGCTATATTATCTATTGCCTTCCCCACTCCTTCCTGTTGAAGACTATACTGTTTTCTCCTTCCTGGGTTGTAGACAGAAATTCCATTGCACAATTGCTGCATGGTTTTGGGGCAAAGCTAGTTTCTTTTCATCCAATAACCTATGAGGAGCCAAGGTTTTGCTACAGATACAGTCGGTTATGGTAGTCAAAGGAATAAGGTGGTTTCTATCTCCCATGACCTGAAGTTGTCTCCATTTTACTGGATGGAAAAAAATACTACTTCAAGGTACACATATCTAATACTAATATGGAAAAAGAAAGGAATGTTGCACTCTGGTGACCAGGCTGCTTCTACCTGGTAATGCATGAGACAAGGCTGTACTATGACTAGATTGGGTTGTGAAGCATGAAATTAAATGCAGATCTCCTGTTGTGGCAGCCCTTGGGTTTCTGGTCCATGAACTCTACCAGATGGACTCACTTCAGCAGGTCCATGTCTCTTCTTGTGTTGGAGGCCTCAGAGCTGGACACAGTACTCCAGGTGAGGTCTCATAAGAGCAAAGAAGAGAGGAAGAGTAACCTGCTGGACATGCTTCTTTTGATGTAGCCCAGGATGCGACTGACTTTCTGGGTTGTGAGTGCACATTGCTGGCTCATGTTCACCAGTTTTCTTCCACCAGTACCCACAAGTCCTTCTCCACTGGGCTACTCTCAATCCTTTCATTTCCCAGTCTGTACTGATGCCAGAGGTTGCCCCAAACCAAGTGCAGGACCTGACATTTGGCCTTGTTGAACCTCATGAGATTCACATGGGAATTACCTATTTAGGCCAAGAATTCAGAATGTGGATGTTAGTATGGCAGAAAAGGTCACAAATATACCAAGAAAAAGCACATGCTGGGAAGAAACACTAAATTTTGAAGTCACTTCATATGTAACCCTAGCGTCTGTAGGGAATCTTGGTGGTTTCCTCACATTCCTGTTAGAACAGAGAAGGAAGCCACAACTGTGGCATTGAGGGTATAGCTCCAGCAGCCCCTCCAGGAACCTGTATAGAATCAAGCTACAGAGGAGCTCTAGTCCTTGGTCCTACACACAGGGCATAACAGTGTTGTGTCTGTTTTTAAGTGTGTTTCAAGCTTTTGCTATTTGTAGCCTTTGTGCCTGAAAATCAGAGGTCAAACAAGAGGTCATAGAAATGAAAGAGTGAAGGGAGAGGGGATTTTTCTTTTTGTCAGGACAGAAACGAGATAGCCTTTCCCTTAGAACATGCCTGATATCAAAGTATAAAGGGAAGAACTGATATAGACTTCTATATTTATTTATTTTTCAGTGCAGAATTCCCAGTGGGAAATAATCTTGTATTCAAAGTTTGTCGGAAGGACTTCCACATTTATTTATTTTTTCACAGACACAGGAATTTCTAGCACTTTTAATATTTAGGACAAGTAATTTTAGTTTAGGTATCCCAAATCCACCTCATTATTTCTTACAGTACCAGACTGGTCTACAGTGTTGCCATACGATGTGCAAGAGCTTGCAAGAACAATTTTTGTTGTTATTCTACTCCCATAGAAAATTGTTGTGGTATGCTGGGAAGAGATGGAGAATAGTGGGGAAGACTTGTGTGGAGATAGGACACAAACATTTTGCTGCTAAAAAGGAGAAGGGAGAAGCTGGTGTTGAACACGATAAGGTTGACCACTCCATGCACATCTGACTACCACCCTTATCTTAAGCTGCCTTACAACAGCTTTAGCTGATATTGGACCAATTCTTCTCAATCCACTACACACACCACTTTAGCAGGGAGAAGCACAAACCATGGAGCATGGAGAAGGATCCAGTTGTCTGTGGGGCTAAAACCTCTCTCTTCTTAGAGGTTTTTGAGGTGATCAGACTTCCATCTTCCATTTCAGCGCAAGTGTATGAATTATCATACAATAAAAGGAAACATGAGAAATCCTCTTGTCTCCAGCTCCTCTCAAAGGGGTATTTGGTTCTCTGTTTTTCAATAGCCTGTGCTTCCTAGATTTGAAAAAGTAAATGGTATACTGTTGGTGAAAGAAATCTATGTGCCAATAAGACAGTTTGTGTAATCATCAGGGCAGCCCACTTTACTAGAGGGTATTCATATTTTATTTAAAGCTCTTTAGTAAAGAGTTTGCATTTTATTTACTTTATTAAATGGCATACATGGAAAGCTTGATTCCTCATTCAACGACATTGATAAATAAGAGAAGAAAAGATTGTGCATTCAGAAGTTTATACCATGAGACATTAAATGATTATTGGTTTACTTTTTACCAAGCAGTATCAGACATCATTTCCCTATGCACTCTCTTAAATGAAGAAACATCTTTCACCTACTTACATTCTTCCCTGCTGCTAAGAGATGAGCTGAAATAGTGGTCTAAGAGCATTGCATGAAAACTCTTCATGATTTTCACTCCTGTATGCAAGGCAGACATGGCCAGCCTCCCCAAGGCTCACCACTGACCGCTTGGATCCTTGTAGTTCCATGCCTTCTTCAGCACTCTCACATCATCTCTGAGAATTCCTGCCACCGGCAGCCCACAGCAAGAAGTGGCAGCAGATATCTAGCAAACAACTCCCCTGCCCCTCTGTGGGAACTGAAGCTACCCACAAAAATGAAGGGTTACATAGGACACAGGCCTTGTGAATACTTGCAAGAAGTATACTCACGTTGACTATTTTTGTACCGTCAATAACTCAGGGCCATTTCCTGGGTCATGGTCTTGTCAGCTTCAATCATGCTGGGAGGTGATGCAAGTTTAAGTTGCGGTTTGATTATCTGCTTACAATCCTGTATCATGAAGATCTCCATGGCATTTTGTCACAGGTTGTAATAGCTCAGGACACTCCTGGTTTAGGGCCAGTGTTGTAAAGCTATTTCCCATGGCCTCAGGGTCACACTTGGCTGTTTGTTTTAGCAGAGAATTGAAGAGAGCAGGAAGGGGCAGAGCCTCAGTCCTATGTGAGAGACAGATGAACCATGAGCCACAGATGAGCCATAGAATGAGGAAAACGTTGGATAAGGCACAGCTAACAGATTCACAGAGGGTTTTATAGCACCCTTATAGCATGGGCTCATGACACAAGATGACGCAGTACAGAAGCTGACATCTTTTGTATAAGTAGTGTAAACAAAGTATTGATGAAATGTGTGGCACTTTTAGGGATGGATACTTGTTCATGGGGACTGCTAACCTGGTCAGTAAGGACAAGTGTGGTATCCTGATGATCCTACTTGGTCAAACCTCAGAGCGAAAGAAAAGGCCAGGGAGACTCCATGGATGACTAAAAGTGAGAAGAAATGACACATGGACCTCCCGGTCTCTCACTAGGTAATTAGTTCCTGGTCTCCTCGCTTTATTCTTTTAACCTTCCTGTCTCCAGCTGATCCCAGCTTCTCCTGCTCCATTAAATCTTTCCCCAGCAAGACTGGATAACTATCTCTGAGCTTTTCCTTATCCTTCCAATGTGAAGAAGAGAATACAAAACTTTCTAATTTACCTGTGCTGTATGTTTTGCAACTGCTTTATTTTGCTTCTGTCAAAATCCTCCTTAAAAATACAAGCACTGCTTCCTTTCCATTTAGATGCAGGAGAAGCAGCTGCCTGGCCCTGGGCACAATTACACTCCAATAGCTGAGGATGGGAATCAGTGGCAGCCTCATTCTCCCCCAAAGTTTCACAAGGAAAAATTCATTTAGCAGCTCAGCTTGGAGGACCCTGCACATCCTACCCCTTCCTAGGAAGAAAGAAGCTTTTGAAATGGCAGCACAAAGAATATGCACATGTGTTTCAACTGCTTTCCCTTTCAGTTACTGCTGGCTGAGTTTCCCTGTGCCCTCTGGGAACACATTGCTCAGTCATCACCCGAAGCTGAAGAAACCAACCAAAGTCTGATGCATTCAACATCAAACTGCTTGAAATATAAGATCCAAGCAGCTTGTGCCATCATCTGTTGAAAAGGAATGGCTGTTTGAATGATCCTCTTCCAACCAAAACTATCTGTCAATCAAATAGCAAAGTAATATAGAAGAACGTACCACAAATGAATTAATCACACTTACCACAGAAGCTCAGGTGTCTTCGTGGTGCCATTTATGGTCACTGAAGCCTGGGAGTGTCCCCTGAGACATTTACATAACAGCTGCCACTAGCTCTGGCTGTATAAGGCACTACGCTTGCTGTAGCTGCCCAGTGTCTAGGTCCCTTTAGTCTCAAACTAAGCACTTCATACCTTCCTCCTTTCCAGTAAGAGAAGGATCATGGTTTTTTGTTCACATATATGAGCCTATCAGAGATAGAGTGACAATCTTCTATGACTACAGAGGTACCTCCCACCCTCACAAAAATTCAAGAAATATATTTCCATAGTGGAAATGCACAATGCTTTTAAGAAACATTTATGCCAGGGATCTCATATTATGTTAAGCTTTTTGTGCTATTCAACCTATCTGTCATTAAAAGTATCTGCAGTATACCTGATGACTCTGAGGTGTTTGATAGATGTCTGGATTTTTAGAAACCATGTATTCCCACATGACAACCCACAGTACCAAGTGCACTTTTATAATCTGAAATTTAAATGCAGATCAACTGATATTCAACCTTTTCAATGGGCTGCTATTTTGACACATTTTTACATCACCTTATCGTTTTGGAAAAAAGCAGGAGTCACAGTCACATGAAAAGACCATGTTTCAGTGCAAACTATTTAAACTCATGCTGCTGAAGAGTGGTTCACCATCAAATTGCTGGAGCAGATATACCATGCTAGATGAATCGCTCTTCCATCTCTTGCAGATCCAAAAGGTGGCTCAAATCATGTCGCATGCAGTGTATCCTGAAGATGTTGCTTATAGGTCACACTAGAAGCCACCCTTCCAGACTGAATAGGTGCAGGATGAGCGCTTCAAGAATGGTGGAAACTTGTGCTAGTACTAAGCAGGGGCTTGACTAGGTTTACTTTTTTCTACAAAGTTGAAGAAGTTTAGCTGGAGGTGCTCAGGCAGCATCCTCTGCAAAGACAGAAGAATAAGGGATGCAAAAGGAAACTGGCTTTTGCTTAGAGTATCATGGGACTGGCATGAAGATATGTGAGACTGGGAACATTGCCTGCTGGGCTCGAGCCTGCTGTTTGGATTGGGGGTAGAGAACTGGAGATGTGCATGTTCAGGGTGAGTTGCCAGTACAGTTTTATCTAGGTCTTGGCAGTCCCAGAGATCATCACTAAAAATTAGATCTATAGCTGGATTGACACCATAGACAGACCCCAGGAGTCTGTTGTAAATGACAGAGATGATTTTTTTGTGGCAGGGATAATGGTGATGACAAGCCAAGTCATAGAATCATAGAATAGTTTCAACTGGAAGAGACCTTGAAGATCATTGAGTCCAGCGTTTGTCCAGCTCTATCAACCTACTAAACTATGTCCCCCAATGCAACATCTAGTTGTCACTTCCAGGGACAATGACTCAACCACCTCCTTGGGCAGCCTGTTCCAATGGCTGACAACCCTTTTAGTATAGAAATTCTTCTTAATATCTAACCTGAACCTCCCCTGGAGCAATTTAAATCCATTTTCCCTTGTCCTATCACTTGCCACTAGGGAGAACAGACCAACTCCCACCTCTCTGCAACCTCCCTTCAGGTAGTTGTAGACAGCGATGAGGTCTCCCCTCAATCTCCTCTTCTCTAGGCTAAACAGCCACAGATCCCTCAGCCTTTCCTCATACGACTCATATTCTAAGTCCTGTGAGGGAAAATAGTCTTACCACATATTTGTATAATGTTGAGGTCTAATGCTGGCTGGGACTTCTAGGAGTACTCAGTCTTTAGAATCATAGAATCATTTAGGATGAAAAAGGCCTTTAAGATCGTCAAGTCCAACCATTAACCTAGTAATGCCAGGTCCACCACTAAACCCTGTGACTAAGCACCACATCTACACATCTTTTAAATACTTTCAGGGATGGTGACTCAACCACTTCCCTGGGCAGCCTGTTCCAGTGCTTAACAACCCTTTGGTGAAGAATATTTTCCTAATTTTCTTAGAGAACTTCTTGGCTTAAAAATTTGATGAGTGCTAGCCCAGAAATAAGTGACTCTTCTCTAAATTCATGCATGTATAGACACTGACAGACATTTCCAATATGATTAGCATTCACATTATCTCGACTTTCAAAGCATAGTAGAGTCTTAACTTTAGGAAGCTGCCCTCTGAAGTCACCTCAGATCAAGCTCTCCAAATACACCCATCACTGCTGATAGCCACAATGACAAGGTCCTTCCAAATTTACTCACATTACACAGTTTCTTATAACCTGTTCTGTGGAGAAAGCCATATGGATCTCCGTGAGCATGGAGAGGACTGAAAGGCAGCCTGGCTCCCTTACACTAAAGCTAAAGCTTAAAGGAAACAGAAAAGTTTAAAAATATGTCTATTTTTTTTCTTATTTTTTTTTTAGTGGAATTTAGTTAGATTGTTATGTTAAAAACTCATCTGGGAGGAAAGTAGGAGGAGAGAACAGGATATATCCTATTTCCTGACTGAAACTGTTAATCTGATGGGAACTTCTGAAAGATAATGACATAATGGACAAAACGAATGTACTGAATCTTTTTAGGCTGTGGACATCAATCATGTGGTCTTTCTGAATATTTGTACTGACACGTAAGATATCCACCGTCAATCATGAGAGGCTTTGCGCTGGAACAGCATTGGCTTGGTCCACATTCAGGTTTGTGCTGAGGGTTGGGAATAAGGTAAGGAAGCAGTGCCCTGATTTGTTGTAAAGAAGCTTCCTTTGTTTCTGAAGGCCGCCATGAAACATTTTGCCTCCTGCTATCAGGGAACAGATAATACACAAAGTGCTGCAGTGTTTCTCTTTGTAATTTAAGGAAATACATAAGTAATTTAGGTAGCTTAATGGTACTCTGATCAGTGCTTGGCGGCATTGACAGAGACTGCAGAACACAATTCAGTGGAGCAGTTCACTGAAGTTCAATTCACTGAACAAAATTCAGTGGCTGCAAGTCTGTGTACAGACTACTTCCACTTGCATCGCAGTCTGAGAAGCCATAAGCACTTCCCAAGTTCTTGTTACAGACTCCTTCCACTTGCATCGCAGTCTGAGAAGCCATAAGCACTTCCCAACTCTACGTAACACTGGGTGAAACTGGAAGCTGCACACACAGTACCTTAGGGCAGTCCATCTTGCAAGCTTCCATATTTAGGGAGTTGGACTAGATGATTGAGTGCACCCTCAGTAAGTTTGCAGATGACACTAAGCCGAGTGTAAGCGTCGGTCTGCTTGAGGGCAGAGAGGCTCTCCAGATGGATCTGGATAGGTTGCATCACTGGGCCAAGGCCAACATCATGAAATTCAACAAGACCAAATGCCGGGTCCTGCACTTCGGCCACAACAACCCCCAGCAGTGCTACAGGCTTGGGGAGGAGTGGCTGGAGAGCTGCCAGGCAGAGAGGGACCTGGGGGTGTTGATGGACAGCAGCTGAACATGAGCCAGCAGTGTGCCCAGGTGGCCAAGAAGGCCAACAGCATCCTGGCCTGTGTCAGGAATGGTGTTGTCAGCAGGAGCAGGGAGGTGATTGTGCCCCTCTGCTCGGCTTTGGTGATGCCTTACCTTGAGTACCGTGTCCAGTTTTGTGTTCCTCACTACAAGAGGGACATTGAGGTGCTGGAGAGGGTATAGAGGCGGGCTACCAAGCTGATAAAGGGCCTAGAACATAAGTCTTACGAGAAAAGGTTGAGGGATCTGGGGCTGTTTAGCCTAGAGAAGAGGAGATTGAGAGGAGACCTTATTGCTCTCTACAACTACCTGAAGGGAGGTTGTAGAGAGGCGGGGGTTGGTCTGTTCTCCCTAGTGGCAAGTGATAGGATGAGGGAAAATGGATTGAAATTGCGCCAGGGGAGGTTCAGGTTAGATATTAGGAAGAATTTCTTTACTGAAAGGGTTGTCAGCCATTGGAACAGGCTGCCCAGGGAGGTGGTTGAGTCACCATTCCCGGAGGTGTTTAAGAGACGGGTGGATGTTGCACTGGGGGGATTTGTTTAGTAGGTTGATAGAGCTGGGACAAACGCTGGAATCTATGATCTTCTAGGTCTCTTCCAGTTGATACAATTCTATGATTCTGTGATTCTATGACCACTGTAGGTCCCTTCCAGCTGGAACTATTCTATTCTGCTCTATTCTATTCCGCTTTATTCTATATGTTAAATGTCTGACGTAAGCATCTGTTTTCTTTCAATATTTTTCAGTCCTGGACAAGTATCTCACCCCCTTGTTTACAGGGCAGGAAACATGGTGGATGGCTGTACCTCAGATGAAACAAATGAGCACACTCATATCTTCCTTCGGGAGACATGCACAGCACAGACTGAACAATTACAGGCTCTTGGGTTTCTCCCTTGGCTCTTCCTCACTAGTGCACTAGTCCCTTCTCAGTAGCCATCAAAGCGAGAACAGCTTTCTTCCTCCTATACAAAAGGCCTTCTCTGTGTAAACAGAATGGAGTCATTCCTACAAAGCAGGTCTGAAAGTAGATGCGAATACACAGCAAAGTATGCCAAGTGCCTGGTGTTACACTTTCTTTGTGCCTCTGCAGCAGACGCAAGAAATCAGTCAGTGACCTGCGTGATGTAGCTTTATATGGTGTCGTGATTTAACCTGTCAGCAATTAAGCACCACACAGTTGCTTGCTCACTCTGCACTCCCCCAGTGGAATGGGGAAGAGAATCAGAAAAATAAAAAAGAGCAAAACTTGTGGGTTGAGATAAAGACAGCTTAACAGAACAGAAAAGGAAGGGAAAAAAATAATAATAGAATGTACAAAACAAAAGACGTACAGAACAAAAGAGACACAATACAGTTGCTTGCCACCCGCTGACTGATGCCCAAGCTGGGGTGCTGCCTGGCCAATTCCCTCCATTTTATATACTGGGCATGACGTCACCACAGAATCACAAAATCACACAGAATCACAGACTGTCAGGGTTTGGAAGGGACTTCAAAAGTTCATCTAATCCAACCCCCCTGCCAAAGCAGGATCACGTAGCATAGGTCACACAGGAACGTGCCCTGGAATCCTGCTTTGGCTCATTTGGGTCCTGGCTGTGTTCCCTCCCAGATTCTTATGCACCCCCAGCCTCTGCAGCAAGGGCAGTATGAGAAACTGAAAAGTCCTTGACTTAGTGTCTAGATGAGTCATGGTCCTGGCCTCACTAGCAAGGCACATACAAAGAGGAAAACCAGAGTGCAAGATGTCTAGCTGCGGCACATGTTTTGTCAATGATGCATGAAAAAAATGGAATGCAAAGGCCTTTCTAAGCACAGATGTTTGCATGGAGCAACTTACGCAAAAGACATCCTATGTGTTCCAATGTCATTGAGGTGTTCATATGGAGAGAAGACTAATCTAAAAAATGTATATCTAAAAGTTTTCATACTCTAGATTATCTAAAGCAGCAGTTTACAGGAAGATTCATTGGGATCTTTGTAATCTCCGCTGAGTATACTACAAAAGCAGCACACATACAGCAAAGAATATATATAAAGGTGTCTAAGGGAGCCACAATTTGCAGTGAAATTTCTAGTTCTTTTATGACTGAATTTAATGGAATAAAGCTGAACTCTTTGATTATGAACCTCCTTGTGTAGGATCACAATGCTACCTGCAATGGCAAAAGACTGTATCTCACTTATCAAATGCTTGCGATACAGCTATGATAAATTAAATTTTTTTTCAAAGAAATTTTAGAACTTCTTATGGCTGAAGTAGTTTTAGTACAAGGGCATGCAAATCTACAGAATTAATTTTATCCTGCTGAAATAAGCATAATAGCTATATCACAAGGGCTGGACATGAAATCCACTGTTCATAGTCAAATCTGTTTGAGTCTTTCATATATGTAGGTTATTAGTATTAGAATAGAAGTCTTTTCTGAGATGAAAGATCTGTCTTTTAGCCTTTTATCATAAATATGCATACGAATAATGAAGCCATATACACAGCCAATCCAGCCCTCCACTCCTCATGCATGTTGAGTCTATGTTTAATAATGATGGAAGTTCTCCCTGGATATCTCCTGCTTCTCTTGACCTTAAAGTTGGGGGGTTTTGTTGCAAATATCCATTACTAGCCTTTACTTATTTACTGCCTGTCACTTTAGCTAGGCACAAGGATGGATTGCTTGAGAAAGTCCTTCTTCCCATTCTCTTCTAGAGAACTGAGAAAAGGAGTGTCTTCTTCAAACGTCCCTTTGAATTGAGTAGATAGGCAATTTAATCTCAGTATTCCGGTCTTTCATGAAGACAGACTGATGATAAAGCAAATGGCTTCTCCTATGCCTCTTAAAAGGAAAGAAGCAATCTTCTCCATTCAACCTTATGTCTAGGCATGTTTGATTTGCCTTCTGACTGCACTAAAACCACCTTTAAATGGTGTATAATGAGCACAGTGTGGCCCTGCTGTCTTGTAATGCACGATTAGTTTGCTAACAACTTGTTTGGGTAGGCATGTGTGCTGCTTCATGTCTTTAAGATTATGCCTGAGAAGGAATAAAAAAAAAAAATCACAATTCTCCTCCTGTTACTCCTACTCCAGCCTTCCTCTGCAGCATTCTCTCTCTCTTAAGTCTGTCTTAATTAGATCATGACAGTCCTAATTTCAGAATGCAGATTTTAAGCAAGGAGAGAAGAAGGAAACATGGACAGGATACTAATTTTAGACTAAAACAAATGTGTCTTTTTTCATTAGGGAGAGCAAAGGAAGGAAAGCAAAGGAAAAAAAACCCAACAAAACAAAACAACAGAGGAAAACCTGCAGATGAAAATTGTACATTGTATCTGTAGCAGTGATTCTATGAAAGATGAGGGAAGTCTACAGCCAAGACAGTGCTCTGTTACCAGCTTTAATGGCCCTCTAGCTCTTCTCACCCATGATATACTGAAGAACAGCATTGCGTATCTCCATTGCACTACACTCCAAACATTTATACATCAGTCAGAAACTACAGGAGAAAACAGCATGCATTTAGACTCTATGCCTTCTCCCCTGCCCATCCATACTAAAACTTGATGTCACCTGTGGCTACTGCCTGCTAAAGGATTTTTCCAGTGTAAACAGTTATGTGTGTGTGTTTAGGATAAACACAAACTTCAGGATTACAGAAGGTGGAGATTGTTTTGTGTAATCATGGATTTAGAGGACAATGCCTAGCACACACTGAATGTAAACAGCAGCTCCCCACCAAGCAGACTTTTGTTACTGCCTGGGGGATTGGGGAAAGCCCTCAGAGTGATAAATAAGAATATGTACTAGGCCTTGAATTGGTTTTGAATAAATTCATTCTCTGACTGTGTGCATGAGGAAGGTTATTTAAGATGTGCAGTGATTGTTGTTTATTACTGTAAATTATTTATTTCTACCTTTCTCTGGCTTCCTTCTTGTGCTGTTGTGAATGTGGAATTTGGATCTGAGAAACATACAAACAAAGGGGATTAGTCCCCCAAAACAATTCCTCCTTCAGATTCACCTTGCATTTTTCTACCTCATCATAGAATCATTAGATCTGAGCCAGGATATTCCATGCTGGCAAACCTGGGTGAATGTCTGGAGTGGTGTTGTGGTTCGGTTTATTAACAAAAGTGATAACATTCAGGAAATTTACACAAGTATATTTTTGCAGGTTACCTGTGCAGAGTAAATTCCACTGGTGGGAATGAGAAATGAGGCTGTACATGGTCTAATTTCAGTGATTCAGTGTGACATCCCCTGTTTCTGAAAGCACTCTTGTCTTTTTCCGCAGATGAATTATCCAGCCACTTAGTCTGGTGCACTGAGCCAGTGATGTCTGCTTTTGCCCAGGTCAAAGAATAAGCCACACAGGAGAGTCTACCTGGTCCACAAAGCAAATATGGTACCATCAGAAGCACTAAGTGGAGGTGCAGTACAGGTGGGTAGTGTCTTGTCATGGGAGTGACAAAATGTGCAACGTGGGTCTTTTCTGAAATGAGTTGGTGCAGCCAAATGGCAGCACAGGCAGGTGAGATACGTGGGCTAGAGACAGCTGCTATGCAGTGTGGCTATGGTCAGTGCACTGCAGCTGGAGCTCGCCCTCAATGGCATGAACAATGGGCATCAAACACTGCTTGGTTTTACGCCAGGAATCCTTCTTTACAGTGGGTAAAAATAGGAGGCTGGATGTAATTTAAGAAAAGAGATAAGTAAGTTAGAAATTATGCCTTCCGTAGACCACCAGGTCCTAGATTTCTCTGGTTCTCTTCTAAAAGGCTGGCATTTCTGTTCACCCTAAAGTGAGCTCACACAGTAAAGAGGCAATGGAATAAAAGTGAATTCCTGCAACCTACATGCTAATTCACAAAAACTCAGCCCCTGGATAAAACACCCTGCCAGGGACTCAGCAGTGAATCCTCTGGAGGCCATTGCACAGCCAGAAGTAGCTGGGTCACAGCAGACCCTGCAGTGCTGGCAATTCTCTTCTTTAGCAAAGCAATTCAATTAGGATTCTTTTCAGCTGCTGGAGTTTTCTGAAGGGACAACAGTGGAAAACTGCTCAAGGGTGTTGAACTGGCTTTTCTTATATTTCAATTCATAGTTTAGAGGACTTGTCAGACTGCTGGACAGCAGCAGTTTCTTGTGCCA